>NC_042993.1:1443766-1656266 GCF_901001165.1 Salmo trutta | reverse complement strand
GTAAAATGTTAGTGAAAATAACAGTAGCGAGGCTATTTACAGGTGGTACCAGTACAGAATCAATGTGCGGGGGCACCGGTTAGTCGGGCTAATTGAGGTAATATGTACGTGAATGTATAGTTAAAGTGACTATGCATAGATAATAAACAGAGAGTAGTAGCAGCATGGGGGGACAATGCAAATATTCCGGGTAGCCATTTGATTACCTGTTCAGGAGTCTTATGGCTTGGGGGTAAAAGCTGTTGAGAAGCCTTTTGGTCCTATACTTGGTGCTCCGGTACCGCTTGCCATGTGGTAGTAGAGAGAACAATCTATGACTGGGGTGGCTGGGGTCTTTGACAATTTTTAGGGCCTTCCTTTGACACCGCCTGGTATATAGGTCCTGGATGGCAGGAAGCTTGGCCCCAATGATGTACTGGACCATACGTACTACCCTCTGTACACTACCCACTTGAAGCTCTCCACCTGGTCCACTTTCTTATCCGTATCTTTTTGAAACTGCATTGTTGGTTTGGGGCTCGTAAGTAAGCATTTTACTGTAAGGTCTACATCTGTTGTATTTGGCGCATGTGACTAATAAAATGTGATTTGATTTTGATTTACAGCCCCGTCGATGAGAATGGGGGCGTGCTCTATCCTCCTTTTCCTGTAGTCCACAATCATCTCCTTTGTCTTGATTACGTTGGTTGTTATTCTGGCACCACCCGGCCAGGTCTCTGACGACCTCCCTATCGGCTGTCTCGTCATTGTCGGTGATCAGGCCTACCACTGTTGTGTCGTCTGCAAACTGAATGATGGTGTTGGAGTTGTGCCTAGCCATGCAGTCGTGGGTGAACAGGGAGTACAGGAGGGGACTGAGCACGCACCACTGAGGCTCCCCTGTGTTGAGAATCAGCGTGGCAGATGTGTTGCTACCTACCCTCACCACCTGGGGGCGGTCCGTCAGGAAGTCCAGGATCCAGTTGCAGAGGGAGGTGTTTAGTCCCAGGGTCCTTAGCTTAGTGATGAGCTTTGAGGGGCACTATGGTGTTGAACGCTGAGCTGTAGTCAATGAATAGCATTCTCACGTATGTGTTCCTTTTGTCCAGGTGGGAAAGGGCAGTGTGGAGTGCAATAGAGATTGCATCATCTGTAGATCTGTTTGAGCGGTATGCAAATTGAAGTGGGTCTAGGGTTTCTGGGATAATGGTGTTAATGTAAGACATTACCAGCCTTTCAAAGCACTTCATGGCTACAGACGTGAGTGCTACGGGTCTGTAGTCATTTAGGCAGGTTACCTTAGTGCTCTTGGGCACAGAGACTATGGTGATCTGCTTGAAGCATGTTGGTATTACAGACTCAATCAGGGACATGTTGAAAATGTCAGTGAGACACCTGCCAGTTGGTTAGCACATTCCCGGAGCACACTTCCTGGTAATCCGTCTGGCCCAGCGGCCTTGTGAATGTTGACCTGTTTAAAGGTCTTACTGTGATCACACAGTCATCCGGAACAGCTGATGCTCTCATGCATGCCTCAGTGTTGCTTGCCTCGAGGCGAACATTTTAGTGATTTAGCTCGTCTGGTAGGCTCGTGTCACTGGGCAGCTCGCGGCTGTGCTTCCCTTTGTAGTCTGTAATAGTTTGCAGGCCCTGCCACATCCGACGAGCGTCGATTCAATCGATTCAATCTTAGTCCTGTATTCTCACTTTGCTTGTTTGATGGTTCGTCTGAGGGTATAGCAGGATTTCTTATAAGCTTCCGGGTTAGAGTCCTGCACCTTGAAGGCGGCAGCTCTAACTTTTAGCTCAGTGTGAATGTTGCCTGTAATCCATGGCTTCTGGTTGGGGTATGTACGTACAGTCACTGTGGGGACGACGTCCTCGATGTACTTATTGATAAAGCCAGTGACTGATGTTGTGTGCTCCTCAAGGCCATCGGAAGAATCCCAGAACATATTCCAGTCTGTGCTAGCAAAACAGTCCTGTAGTTTAGCATCTGCTTCATCTGACCACTTTTTTATAGACAGAGTCACTGGTGCTTCCAGCTTTAATTTTTGCCTGTAAGCAGGAATCAGGAGGATAGAATTATGGTCAGATTTGCCAAATGAAGGGCTTTATACGTGTCTCTGTATGTGGAGTAAAGGTGATCTAGAATTTATTTCCCTCTGTTGGCGCATTTAACATGCTGATAGAAATGAGGTAAAACGGATTTAAGTTTCTCTGCATTAAAGTCCCCGGCCACTAGGAACGCCGCCTCTGGGTGAGCGGTTCCCTGTTTGCTTATTTCCTTATACATCTGACTGAATGAGGTCTTAGTGCCAGCATCCGTCTGTGGTGGTAGATAAACAGCCATGAAAAAAATTGATGAAAACTCTCTTGCAAATAGTGTGGTCTACAGCTTGTCATGAGGTACTCTACTTCAGGCAATGGTGTTTCAGATCCAACTCTAGAACAATATTTGTGTTTTATTGTGGTTTGGTTCAGGGCAACGGAAAGAGAATGTACATGTAAGCAGTTAGGGTCTTGAACCAGTATGTGCTGTTTTAACATGCTGACAACAGCATTATGATATTTACCTAATAAAGTTCTTTATATCTGTCTTTCTCCAGTACGGAGGCATTCAGCCCTGAGCGGGGGGCGAGGGAGGGGGCCACCAAGGTCATGATCGTGGTGACGGACGGAGAGTCACATGATGGGGAGGAGCTACCGGACGCTCTGGAGGAGTGTGAGAAGAGAAACATCACCAGATATGCCATCGCTGTGAGTACACACACACACAGAGACGCACACACACACAGAGACGCACACACACACACACAGAGAGACGCATGCACGCACACGCACACTGTTTCATAGAGCACATGAATGCAGCATGCCTGCTACCCCACAAACCCGCTAACCAACAGTCTCACCAACCAACCCCACTCCTGAAATAGCTGTATTGAAACAGCTTTTCCACCATACCACCTCACATACCCTGCATAACGTGAGAGCTAGCCATCCTGCCCATTCAGCCTCAAACTGGCCTGAAATAATGCCTGTGGTCACTAACTGAACCCCTCTGGCTCCTTAAAATAACCCAGTGGGTAACAACAGCTATGTCTTCCTGCCCCACCCCAACCCCCCTAACACACACACAGACACACACATGTACACACACCGTCAATGTCTCGAGTGATGTGGTTTTGGTGGTGTGGTAGAACAGACTCCAGTGGCTGGGTAGTCTGAGACTCCTCCCCAGCCCACAATATAAACACTGGGACCTGCAGAGCCACTGTCACCAGAGGAACCACAATATAAACACTGGGACCTGCAGTGCCAGTCACCAGAGGAAACACAATATAAACACTGGGACCTGCAGAGCCACTGTCACCAGAGGAACCACAATATAAACACTGGGACCTGCAGAGCCACTGCCACCAGAGGAACCACAATATAAACACTGGGACCATAGGATCCACAATATAAACACTGGGACCTGCAGAGCCACTGTCACCAGAGGAACCACAATATAAACACTGGGACCTGCAGAGCCACTACCACCAGAGGAACCACAATATAAACACTGGGACCTGCAGAGCCACTGTCACCAGAGGAACCACAATATAAACACTGGGACCTGCAGAGCCACTGTCACCAGAGGAACCACAATATAAACACTGGGACCTGCAGAGCCACTGCCACCAGAGGAACCACAATATAAACACTGGGACCTACAGAGCCACTGCCACCAGAGGAACCACAATATAAACACTGGGACCTGCAGAGCCACTGCCACCAGAGGAACCACAATATAAACACTGGGACCTGCAGAGCCACTGCCACCAGAGGAACCACAATATAAACACTGGGACCTGCAGAGCCACTGTCACCAGAGGAACCACAATATAAACACTGGGACCTACAGAGCCACTGCCACCAGAGGAACCACAATATAAACACTGGGACCTACAGAGCCACTGCCACCAGAGGAACCACAATATAAACACTGGGACCTGCAGTGCCACTGTCACCAGAGGAACCACAATATAAACACTGGGACCTGCAGAGCCACTGTCACCAGAGGAACCACAATATAAACACTGGGACCTGCAGTGCCACTGTCACCAGAGGAACCACAATATAAACACTGGGACCAGAGGATCCACAATATAAACACTGGGACACTTGAGTGGTTTGTTTGATCTGGCATAACTGGACAGGGGAAAGCAAGGGTTCTTGCGTTTTCGTTTTCACCCATTAAAGCCTGTTCCATGAATGATAATGACTCATTTTCTAACAAGACTGAAGAGTCTAGATCCTTGTGGGGTTAAGTAGTGTTTTGCGTTGTAGGTAGCCAGACACAGATATTTATGAAGTGGTCAGATCACCTTATACTGTAGCCTATACAGACAACATGTGAAGGAGAGAGACGGGGGGACTGAGAGAGGGAAAGACGGGAGACTGAGAGAGAGAGAAACGGGGGGACTGAGAGAGGGAAAGACGGGGGACTGCGAAAGAGAGAGAGAGACGGGGGACAGAGAGAGAGACAGGGGGACAGAGAGAGAGAGAAATGGGGGGACTGAGAGAGAGAGAGAAATGGGGGGACTGAGAGAGAGAGAGAAACGGGGGGACAGAGAGAGAGAGAGAGAGAGAGAGAGATGGGGGGACTGAGAGGGAGAGAGACGGGGGGACTGAGAGAGAGAGAGAGAGTGAGAGATGGGCCTACAGCAGCACCTAGATCTTCTGCACAGATTCTGTCAGACCTGGGCCCTGACAGTAAATCTTAGTAAGACAAAAAGAATGGTGTTCTAAAAAAGGTCCAGTTGCCAGGACCACAAATACAAATTCCATCTAGACACCGTTGCCCTAGAGCACACAAAAAACTATACATACCTCGGCCTAAACATCAGCACCACAGGTAACTTCCACAAAGCTGTGAACGATCTGAGAGACAAGGCAAGAAGGGCCTTCTACGTCATCAAAAGGAACATAAAATGTAACATACTAATTAGGATCTGGCTAAAAATACTTAAATCAGTTATAGGACCCATTGCCCTTTATGGTTGTGAGGTCTGGGGTCCGCTCACCAACCAAGAATTCACAAAATGGGACAAACACCAAATTGAGACTCTGCATGCAGAATTCTGCAAAAATATATTTTGTGTACAACATAAAACACCAAATAATGCATGCAGAGTAGAATTAGGCCGATACCTGCTAATTATCAAAATCCAGAAAAGAGCCGTTAAATTCTACAACCACCTAAAAGGAAGCGATTCCCAAACCTTCCATAACAAAGTCATCACCTACAGAGAGATTAACCTGGAGAAGAGTCCCCTAAGCAAGCTGGTCCTGGGGCTCTGTTCACAAATACAAACAGAGCCCCAGGACAGCAACACAATTAGACCGAACCAAATCATGAGAAAACAAAAACAATATTACTTGCCACATTGGGAAGAATTAACAAAAAAACAGAGCAAACTAGAATGCTATTTGGTCCTAAACAGAGAGTACACAGTGGCAGAATAACTGACCACCGTGACTGACCTAGACTTAAGGAAAGCTTTGACTATGTCCAGACTCAGTGAGCATAGCATTTAGACAAACTCCCATATATGTTTGGTGAAATACCACAGTGTGCCATCACAGCAGCAAGATTTGTGACCTGTTGCCACAAAAAAGGGCAACCAGTGAAGAACATACACCATTGTAAATACAACCAATATTTATGTTTATTTTCCCTGTAAACATGTTTCCCGCCAATAAAACCCCTTAAATTGGAGAGAGAGAGAGAGAGAGAGAGAGAGAGAGAGAGAGGGAGTCTTGGTGCTGAAACGTGGTTTCACTGTGACGGCTGCAATGTTTTGATGTTGTTGCTCTCTGTCCTGCTGCCAGTGTGTGTAGGACAGAAAACAGCCCTTTGGGGAGAGCAGAGCAACAAGCTCTCTAAAATAACAGCCTGAGTCGTGTTTTATACATCAGCCTGCCTGCCTGCCGACTCACACAGAATTTACAGTCAACAAGGGGAGGGGTCAAAGGGTGTGTGTTTGTCTGTTTGCGAGTTTGTTTGTGTGCATGTGCCTGTGCATGTGTGTGTATATATGTGCAGTAGCTATACTGTATATTTTGAATACTTAACAAGCTACCTCCCGCTGTCTGTATTTCTGTCCTCTCTCTCCGTTCGTGACTCTGAGGACAAACCAGCAGCAGCTGGCAAGACCAACGGAATTTCTCTGCTTCTATAAGATCTTCATGTATTCATCTCTCTCTCCCTCCATCCGTCCCTCCCTCCCTCCCTCCTTCCCTCCCTCCCTCTGTCCCCTTTGAAAACAGAGAATTTCCTTAGTTAAGTTGGCAGCCAGTGACAGGGAAGGATTGTTGGGATTGGGTTTCTGGGGAGGAATGTGCTCCTTACTGCAGTGTTTAGGTTATTCTATATTACAGACTACTAACTGTAGCTGTTACTATAGCCTCCTCACACTAGAGAGCCCTACCACACCAGCCATCTCTCTCCTCCCTGTCTGGACCAATTCTTTCATTTCACGGTTTGCTAGAGCAGTATTTCCCAAACATTTTAGCTGACTCCATTTTTAGAAACTTCCTTAGTTAGAACCCTATGGACAGTATCTGTTTTAAGACACCCCCTTAGTTAGAACCCTACGGACAGTATCTGTTTTAAGACACCCCCTTAGTTAGAACCCTACGGACAGTATCTGTTTTAAGACACCCCCTTAGTTAGAACCCTACGGACAGTATCTGTTTTAAGACACCCCCTTAGTTAGAACCCTACGGACAGTATCTGTTTTAAGACACCCCCTTAGTTAGAACCCTACGGACAGTATCTGTTTTAAGACACCCCCTTAGTTAGAACCCTACGTACATTATCTGTTTTTTTTTCTCTTTTAAGGGCTTACACTCTGCATATCTGGCTGTCTCTCTGTGGTTGTCCTTGATTCAGGTTATGTCCTCTACTGTACTGTATGGGGTTGGTGTTGGCAGCTCTCTCTCTGTCCTCTCAGATTGTCCTGACTCAGTAATATCTCTCCCTCTATATAAATGTTCTCTGTCCCTGTGAAACATGGAGGAGTTATTGGCGGAAGACGTAGAGAATTGTCTGTTAATGTTATCTCTCGCTCTACCTTTCACTTTTTCTGTTCCTTACATTTAACCCCTTTTTTCTCTCCCTTTTGTTTTTCTACCCTTCCCTTTACCCCTTTCTTTCTCTCTCCCCCCTCTCTCTTCCTCTCTCTTTCCCTTTCTCCCTCCCCCTTTATCTCTCCCCCTCTCTTTCCTCATCCCTTTCTCTCTCCCTCCCCTTTATCTCCCCCCTCTCTTTCCTCATCCCTTTCTCTCTTCCTCCCCTTTATCTCTCCCCCTCTTTCCTCATCCCTTTCTCTCTCCCTCCCCTTTATCTCTCCCCCTCTCTTCCCTCATCCCTTTCTCTCTCCCTCCCCTTTATCTCCCCCCTCTCTTTCCTCATCCCTCTCTCTCTTCCTCCCCTTTATCTCTCCCCCTCTTTCCTCATCCCTTTCTCTCTCCCTCCCATTTATCTCTCCCCCCTCTCTTTCCTCATCCCTTTCTCTTTCCCTCCCCTTTATCTCCCCCCTCTCTTTCCTCATCCCTTTCTCTTTCCCTCCCCCTTTATCTCTCCCCCCTCTCTTTCCTCATCCCTTTCTCTTTTCTCATCCCTTTCTCTCTCCCTCCCCCTTTATCTATCTCCCCTCTCTTTCCTCATCCCTTTCTCTCTCCCTCCCCCTTTCTCTCCCCCCTCTTTCCTCATCCCTTTCTCTCTCCCTCCCCCTTTATCTCTCCCCCTCTTTCCTCATCCCTTTCTCTCTCCCTCCCCTTTATCTCTCCCCCCTCTCTTTCCTCATCCCTTTCTCTTTCCCTCCCCCTTTATCTCTCCCCCCTCTCTTTCCTCATCCCTTTCTCTTTTCTCATCCCTTTCTCTCTCCCTCCCCCTTTATCTATCTCCCCTCTCTTTCCTCATCCCTTTCTCTCTCCCTCCCCCTTTCTCTCCCCCCTCTTTCCTCATCCCTTTCTCTCTCCCTCCCCCTTTATCTCACCCCCTCTCTTCCCTCATCCCTTTCTCTCTCCCTCCCCCTTTACCTCTCCCCCCTCTCTTTCCTCATCCCTCTCTCTCTCCCTCCCCTTTATCTCCCCCCTCTCTTTCCTCATCCATTTCTCTCTCCCTCCCCCTTTATCTCTCCCCCCTCTCTTTCCTCATCCCTTTCTCTCTCCCTCCCCCTTTATCTCACCCCCCTCTCTTCCCTCATCCCTTTCTCTCTCCCTCCCCCTTTACCTCTCCCCCCTCTCTTTCCTCATCCCTCTCTCTCTCCCTCCCCTTTATCTCCCCCCCTCTCTTTCCTCATCCATTTCTCTCTCCCTCCCCTTTATCTCTCCCCCCTCTCTTTCCTCATCCCTTTCTCTTTCCCTCCCCCTTTATCTCTCCCCCCTCTCTTTCCTCATCCCTTTCTCTTTTCTCATCCCTTTCTCTCTCCCTCCCCCTTTATCTATCTCCCCTCTCTTTCCTCATCCCTTTCTCTCTCCCTCCCCCTTTCTCTCCCCCCTCTTTCCTCATCCCTTTCTCTCTCCCTCCCCCTTTATCTCACCCCCTCTCTTCCCTCATCCCTTTCTCTCTCCCTCCCCCTTTACCTCTCCCCCCTCTCTTTCCTCATCCCTCTCTCTCCCTCCCCTTTATCTCCCCCCTCTCTTTCCTCATCCATTTCTCTCTCCCTCCCCCTTTATCTCTCCCCCCTCTCTTTTCTCATCCCTTTCTCTCTCCCTCCAGGTATTGGGTCACTACATCCGCAGGCAGCAGGACCCAGAGACATTTATCAGTGAGATCAAGTACATCGCCAGCGACCCTGACGACAAATACTTCTTCAACGTGACTGACGAGGCGGCGCTCAACGACATCGTAGATGCACTAGGAGACCGCATCTTCACTCTAGAGGGTGAGACGGAGAGAGGGAGAGTAAGGGGGAGTGGGAGGAGAGGAGAGGAGGGAGGGAGGTGAAAGAGCGGGAAAGAGAAAGGAGGAGAAAGGGTGTCTGTGTTCTGGAGACAGGGAGGGACTGCTTTCTGATTTAGCCAGGAGAAAGTTAGTAGAGAGAGGGATGTTACTCTCTTTCAATTGAGAAAGAGGCAAAAAAGTGGGAATAGTGCTACATTTAATCCTAGATGGAATGAAAGAGGAAGGGATGGATAGATGCCACTACCTTGAAAAGGAAAGAAGGGCGGGAGCAGCTATCACAACACTTACAGGAACAAGGGAGATAGACTGAGAAATGATGCCACCCTGAAGTCTGTAGGGAGCAAGGGAGGAAGGGAGAGAAGGAAATGAGAGGAGGAGGTAGATTCTGTATACCACCTGGGTTCTTGAGTGAGGAGGGAGAAAGAGAGCACTAACCTGTGGCATCTAGATAGTGGCAGATTGGGGAGGGGAAGGAAGGGAGGGGATTTATGGAGAAAATGTGAAAGGGGGATAAAAATAAAAAAGAACAGTATTTGAATTGAGGAGGGAGTGTTCATGTGTCAGAGTGGGCAGCACTGGATGCCACATTTAGTCCCATCACGGTATTCATGTGTCAGCCACCTGGCACTGGCAGAACAAACATTAATCAAACATTCAACTAAACTTCCTCTGAGAGTTAGGGTTAGGGTAACCCTGTTCCGCTTTCACCTCAGCAGAGGTCCCATTAGCCCCTCACTCAGTCACTGAACCCCCCCACCACACAGATATGTGGTTGGGCACAGAAACATGAGAGGGTGAGACTCGTGACTTTAATAAAATGACATGACATGAAATAATAGCTTGGAGACAGAGAGATCTGCTCAACTCGATTTTTGTGTTGGATACTACTGAAAATGTGCTAGAAAGGTTTGTTAAACGTTGTTTTGATGTTTCTGTTTCATCACAGGGACGCTGGGGTACAACGAGAGCTCCTTCAAGTTAGAGATGTCCCAGATCGGCTTCTCCACACACGTTCTCGATGTGAGTCCACTATGTGTGTGTGTGCGTGTCATGTCATTGACTTGAATTTCTGATCTTTCATTGTACTGTATGTTTATCCCCCCTCCCCCCTCTCCCATGCGTGTGTTCCAGGATGGGATCCTGTTTGGGATGGTGGGGGCGTATGACTGGGATGGAGGGGTGCTGAAGGAGGGCGCTGAGGGCCGCATCATGCCCACCAGAGAGGCCTTTGAGTCTGAGTTCCCCCAGGAGCTCAAGAACCACGCTGCCTATCTGGGTGACTTAACTTATTTACGTTACGCTATGTACACTTTACATTACACCGTTTTACACATAATACTACTAAACTTATCACTGTTTTACACGTAATACTACTAAACTTATCACTGTTTTACACGTAATACTACTAAACTTATCGCTGTTTTACACGTAATACTACTAAATGTATCACTGTTTTACACATAATACTACTAAACGTATCACTGTTTTACACGTAATACTACTAAACTTATCACTGTTTTACACGTAATACTACTAAATGTATCACTGTTTTACACGTAATACTACTAAACTTATCACTGTTTTACACGTAATACTACTAAATGTATCACTGTTTTACACATAATACTACTAAACTTATCACTGTTTTACACGTAATACTACTAAATGTATCACTGTTTTACACGTAATACTACTAAACTTATCACTGTTTTACACGTAATACTACTAAATGTATCACTGTTTTACACATAATACTACTAAACTTATCACTGTTTTACACATAATACTACTAAACGTATCACTGTTTTACACATAATACTACTAAACGTATCACTGTTTTACACGTAATACTACTAAACGTATCACTGTTTTACACGTAATACTACTAAATGTATCACTGTTTTACACATAATACTACTAAACGTATCACTGTTTTACACATAATACTACTAAACGTATCACTGTTTTACACGTAATACTACTAAACGTATCACTGTTTTACACATAATACTACTAAATGTATCACTGTTTTACACATAATACTACTAAACGTATCACTGTTTTACACATAATACTACTAAACGTATCACTGTTTTACACGTAATAGTACTAAACGTATCACTGTTTTACACGTAATAGTACTAAACGTATCACTGTTTTACACATAATACTAATAAAATTATCACTGTTTTACACGTAATACTACTAAACGTATCACGGATTTACACAATCATTTTTGTTTCCATACCTAATGTGTCTCCAGGCATCTGTATGACCTGTGAGATATTTGAATCCTATGCAAATATTATGTAATTTGTGGATCTAATTAAAGTGTGTGTGTGTGTGTGTGTTTAGGCTACACAGTGTCGTCAGTGATAGTGGGAGACTGGAGGAGGCTGTATGTGGCTGGAGCTCCCAGGTTCAAACACAAAGGAAAGGTCATTCTGTTTGAACTGAGCAACAATGGAGATGTCAACATTGCACAGGCCCTCAATGGAGAACAGGTAGTGTGTGTGTGTGTGTGTGTGTGTGTGTGTGTGTGTGTGTGTGTGTGTGTGTGTGTGTGTGTGTGTGTGTGTGTGTGTGCCTCATTGGATGTATCTATCAATCAAACTCTCACTCACCCCCTCTCCCCTTCTCCTCACCGCCACCATACCCCTCTCTCTCTCTCTCTCTCTCTCTCTCTCTCTCTCTCTCTCTCTCTCTCTCTCTCTCTCTCTCTCTCTCTGTAGATTGGGTCGTACTATGGCAGTGAGGTGTGTGGGTTGGACGTGGACCAGGATGGCATTACTGATGTTCTGCTGGTGGCAGCACCCATGTACCTGGGCCCTGGCAACAAGGAGGCAGGCAGAGTCTACATCTACTCCCTCAGTGGGGTGAGACAGGGGGGAGTAGTGGGGGAGGACTGGGCTGGTGTCAGGAAGAGGGGGAGTTGGGTGAGAGATGGGCGAAGGGGGGAGATAGAGTTAAGGGAGGGGAAAGGGGTTGAGGATATTAGCGGATAAGAAGAGGAATGTCTGGGAGATGCTGACTCTGACTCTCTCTCTCTCTACTCTGCCTGTCTTTCTCTCTCTACTCTGCCTCTCTCACTCTCTCTCCATTTCTCTCTCTCTCTCTCTCTCTCTCTCTCTCTCTCTGTCTCTCTCTCTCTCAGGAGGAGGTGTTTGTGTCTAACGGTACTCTGAAGGCAGAGGATAGGTCCCAGGATGCTAGGTTTGGCTACGCCCTGGCCTCCGCCCCAGACCTCAACCATGACGGGTACACTGACCTGCTGGTGGGGGCACCCCTAGAGGACGGACACAATGGGGCCATATACGTCTACCACGGCCAGGGAATACACATTATCCACAACTACAAACAGGTAGACATACACATCATCCACAACTACAAACAGGTAGAGAAAGAAGTGTCACCAGAAGTATAGGTGGAGTCCATCCCTGTGAAAAGAAAAGTGAAGATTTGTTTTTAAAGTGATATCATTCTTAGCTATAGTTTTTCCATTGACCTCATTCTACGTCTCTCTCCACTACTTCTCCACCCTCTTCTCTCCACCTCCTTGCTCACCTCTCCTTCTCCCTGTAGCGTATCGCAGGGTCGTCCCTGTCCCCCTCTCTGCAGTATTTTGGGCGCAGTGTGAGTGCCAGATTGGACCTGGATGGAGATGGTCTGTTAGACCTGGCTGTGGGGGCCCAGGGCAGTGCTGTACTACTCAGGTAAGAAAGGAGGGATGATGAGAGGTGGAGGAATGAAGAGGAGGGGAGGGGAGGGATAAATTGACTTGACTGTGGAGTATTTCTTTTAAATGTGATGATGATCGTCATCATTGAATGATCAATTCTCCCTCCCCTCTCTCCAGTTCTCGTAGTATAGTCCAGATCAACATGAGTCTGTCCTTCCAGCCCCACTCAATCAACGTCATCCAGAAGACGTGTCAGAGAGGAGGGAGGGAGTCTGCCTGTCTCAACGCTACAGCCTGCTTCCTGGCTCTGTCCCGCTCCCCTGGAACTCACAGCAACAGCTTCGGTAAGGGAGGGGGAGGGAGTGGGTGAGGGAGGGGAGAGAGGGAGGGGCAGGGAGGGGAGGGGACTGGAGAGAGTAATGGGGAGGGAGAGACGAGGGGGAGAGAGGGGGAAGGAGATAGGAGGGAGGGAGTCTGCCTGTTAGATTTGATAGATTTGTTATCAACACTAACATCCTCTTCTCCCTCCTCCTCAGAGCTGTCGGTGGTGGCCATGTTGGATGAGAGAAAGTTGACAGCGAGGGCGTTGTTTGACGACAGCAACCAGAGACAGACACAGCTGGGGGTCAGAGTTCACACAGGAGAGAACGTCTGCCACAACCTGCCCTTCCATGTGTTTGTGAGTATGACACACACACCAGAGCTCAGCTGGTAGAGCATGGTGCTTGCAACGCCAGGATAGTGGGTTCAATTCCCGGGACCAAACAGTGACCATACATACTTTTTTGTATGCACGATTGACTGTAAGCCGTGGCATATATACACACACACACACACACACACACACACACACACACACACACACACACACACATGCCCTGACACAAACACACAACCAGGAGGAGAAGCACTGAGACGGTTCAGGAAAATTCAGGGCCGTCACAATGTACACGCTACTGCCACAACCTGCCCTTCTATATGTCACACACAATGCCAAAACACACATTTGCACACATCCTTCACCCCGACCGACACACACAATCTACATGCTGAAACACTACATTCTGTTGATATTGACCTCTAACCCTTTGTCTCTGTCTGTGATAGGACACAGCTGACTACATCCGTCCAATCAGCTTCTCCCTGCGCTTTAAGATCAACGACACAGAGAGTGGCCCAGTGCTGGACGAAGGCTGGCCCACCACCTTCAAGAGATCGGTCAGTGTGTGGGGTGTGTGTGGGGTGTGTGTGGGGTGCTCGTAGCATCCTGGCCAAATTGTATGATGTAATGTACTGTTACTGTACGTTATTTACAGTATTACTCTGGCACCTCCATTTCAAATACTGTACATTGATGTCTCCAGATTACGTTCTTCAAAGACTGTGGTGAGGATGATGTGTGTGTCACTGATCTGGTGCTGCAGGCTCACATGGACATCTCTGGGACAAGGTACATCTCACACACACAAACACACATGAACACATGTGCACACACACATGGACACACACGTATAGACACACACACACCTGATCAAAAATGTTAATCTCTTTTTTGTGTCCAGTCAACACACAATCAGCCAAACAATTACTAAGTCAAGCGTTCCTGTTGTATTCATATATTAATGTTGTGTAGTTGTTGTATTCATGTTGTGTAGTTGTTGTATTCATGTTGTGTAGTTGTTGTATTCATGTTGTGTAGTTGTTGTATTCATGTTGTGTAGTAGTTATGTAGTAGTTGTATGAATGTCTGAATGTAACTCCTCTCTACAGACAGCAGCCCTATGTGATCCGTAGCCCTCGCAGACGTCTGGCTGTAGAAGTCCAGCTGCAGAACAGACTGGAGAACGCCTATAACACCAGCCTAACACTGCACTACTCACACAACCTCCACTTCTCTAGTCTCAGCATACGGGTACGAAGCACACACACACACACACACACATTTACATTTTTACATTTAAGTCATTTAGCAGACGCTCTTATCCAGAGCGACTTATAAATTGGTGCATTCACCTTATGATATCCAGTGGAACAACCACTTAGAAGGATTACTTTATCCTATCCTAGGTATTCCTTAAAAAGAGGTGGGGTTTCAGGTGTCTCCGGAAGGTGGTGATTGACTCCGCTGTCCTGGCGTCGTGAGGGAGCTTGTTCCACCATAGGGGTGCCAGAGCAGCGAACAGTTTTGACTGGGCTGAGCGGGAACTGTGCTTCCGCAGAGGTAGGGGGGCCAGCAGGCCAGAGGTGGATGAACGCAGTGCCCTTGTTTGGGTGTAGGGCCTGATCAGAGCCTGAAGGTACGGAGGTGCCGTTCCCCTCACAGCTCCGTAGGCAAGCACCATGGTCTTGTAGCGGAAGCCAGTGGAGAGAGCGGAGGGGCGGGGCGACGTGAGAGAACTTGGGGAGGTTGAACACCAGACGGGCTGCGGCGTTCTGGATGAGTTGTAGGGGTTTAATGGCACAGGCAGGGAGCCCAGCCAACAGCGAGTTGCAGTAATCCAGACCGGAGATGACAAGTGCCTGGATTAGGACCTGCGCCGCTTCCTGTGTGAGGCAGGGTCGTACTCTGCGAATGTTGTAGAGCATGAACCTACAGGATCGGGTCACCGCCTTGATGTTAGTGGAGAACAACAGGGTGTTGTCCAGGGTCACGCCAAGGTTCTTAGCACTCTGGGAGGAGGACACAATGGAGTTGTCAACCGTGATGGCGAGATCATGGAACGGGCAGTCCTTCCCCGGGAGGAAGAGCAGCTCCGTCTTGCCGAGGTTCAGCTTGAGGTGGTGATCCGTCATCCACACTGATATGTCTGCCAGACATGCAGAGATGCGATTCGCCACCTGGTTATCAGAAGGGGGAAAGGAGAAGATTAATTGTGTGTCGTCTGCATAGCAATGATAGGAGAGACCATGTGAGGATATGACAGAGCCAAGTGACTTTGTGTATAGCGAGAATAGGAGAGGGCCTAGAACAGAGCCCTGGGGGACACCAATGGTGAGAGCACGTGGTGCGGAGACAGATTCTCGCCACGCCACCTGGTAGGAGCGACCTGTCAGGTAGGACGCAATCCAAGTGTGGGCCGCGCCGGAGATGCCCAACTCGGAGAGGGTGGAGAGGAGGATCTGATGGTTCACAGTATCAAAGGCAGCAGATAGGTCTAGAAGGATGAGAGCAGAGGAGAGAGAGTTAGCTTTAGCAGTGCGGAGAGCCTCCGTGACACAGAGAAGAGCAGTCTCAGTTGAATGACCAGTCTTGAAACCTGACTGATTTGGATCAAGAAGGTCATTCTGAGAGAGATAGCAGGAGAGCTGGCCAAGGACGGCACGTTCAAGAGTTTTGGAGAGAAAAGAAAGAAGGGATACTGGTCTGTAGTTGTTGACATCGGAGGGATCGAGTGTAGGTTTTTTCAGAAGGGGTGCAACTCTCGCTCTCTTGAAGACGGAAGGGACGTAGCCAGCGGTCAAGGATGAGTTGATGAGTGAGGTGAGGTAAGGGAGAAGGTCTCCGGAAATGGTCTGGAGAAGAGAGGAGGGGATAGGGTCAAGCGGGCAGGTTGTTGGGCGGCCGGCCGTCACAAGACGCGAGATTTCATCTGGAGAAAGAGGGGAGAAAGAGGGGAGAAAGAGGTCATAGCACAGGGTAGGGCAGTGTGAGCAGGACCAGCAGTGTCGTTTGACACAAACGAGGATCGGATGTCGTCGACCTTCTTTTCAAAATGGTTGACGAAGTCATCCGCAGAGAGGGAGGAGGGGGGAGGGGAGGAGGATTCAGGAGGGAGGAGAAGGTGGCAAAGAGCTTCCTAGGGTTAGAGGCAGATGCATGGAATTTAGAGTGGTAGAAAGTGGCTTTAGCAGCAGAGACAGAAGAGGAAAATGTAGAGAGGAGGGAGTGAAAGGATGCCAGGTCCGCAGGGAGGCGAGTTTTCCTCCATTTCCGCTCGGCTGCCCGGAGCCCTGTTCTGTGAGCTCGCAATGAGTTGTCGAGCCACGGAGCAGGAGGGGAGGACCGAGCCGGCCTGGAGGATAGGGGACATAGAGAGTCAAAGGATGCAGAAAGGGAGGAGAGTAGGGTTGAGGAGGCAGAATCAGGAGATAGGTTGGAGAAGGTTTGAGCAGAGGGAAGAGATGATAGGATGGAAGAGGAGAGAGTAGCGGGAGAGAGCGAAGGTTGCGACGGCGCAATACCATCCGAGTAGGGGCAGAGTGAGAAGTGTTGGATGAGAGCGAGAGGGAAAAGGATACAAGGTAGTGGTCGGAGACTTGGAGGGGAGTTGCAATGAGATTAGTGGAAGAACAGCATCTAGTAAAGATGAGGTCAAGCGTATTGCCTGCCTTGTGAGTAGGGGGGGAAGGTGAGAGGGTGAGGTCAAAAGAGGAGAGCAGTGGAAAGAAGGAGGCAGAGAGGAATGAGTCAAAGGTAGACGTGGGGAGGTTAAAGTCACCCAGAACTGTGAGAGGTGAGCCATCCTCAGGAAAGGAACTTATCAAGGCGTCAAGCTCGTTGATGAACTCTCCAAGGGAACCTGACAAACAAACAAAATGAACCTGACAGTTGTATTCTGTCTCCTCCCCCTTCTCTCTCTTCCTCCATCCCTTTCGATGTCTCCATCCCTATCTTTCTCTCTCTCCCTCTCTCTCTCTCTCTAGGAGGATACCCAGTTGAAAATTGAGTGTACATCTCTCAGTTCCAACAGTCATTCCTGTAATGTCAGCTATCCTGTGTTCCGCTCCCACTCCAAGGTCTGTCTGTCAGGCATCAAATACACTGAACACAAATATAAACACAACATGTAATGTGTTGGTCTCATGTTTCATGAGCTGAAATAAATGTTCCACACACACAAAAAGCGTATTTTTCTCTAATGTTGTGCACAAATTTGTTTACATCCCTGTTAGTGAGCATTTCTCCTTTGCCAAAATAATCCATCCACCTGACAGGTGTGACATATCAAAAAGATGCTGGGGACTGGGGACGATGCTGGGGACAATAAAAGGCCACTCTAAAATGTGCAGTTTTGTCAAACAACACAATGCCACAGATGTCTCAAGTTTTGAGGGAGTGTGCAACTGGCATGCTGACTGCAGGAATGTCCACCAGTGCTGTTGCCAGAGAATTTCTCTACCATAAGCTGCCTCCAACGTCATTTTAGAGAATTTGGCAGTATGACCAACCGGCCTCACAACCGCAGACCACGTGTAACCACACCAACTCAGGACCTCCACATCCGGCCTCTTCACCTGCGGGTTCGTCTGAGACCAGCTACTCAGACAGCTGATGAAACTGTGTGTTTGCACAAACTGTCAGAAACCATCTCAGGGAAGCTCATTTGTGTGTTCGCCGTCCTCACCAGGGTCTTGACTTGACTGCAGTTCGGCATTGTAATCGACTTCAGTGGGAAAATGCTCACCTTCGATGCCCACTGGCACGCTGAAGAAGTGTGCTCTTACGGGCAGATTGCAGACATATGTCATCGTGTGGGCGAGAGGTTTGCTAATGTCAACGTTGTGAACAGAGTGCCCCATGGTGGCGGTGGGGTTATGGTATGGGCAGGCATAAGCTACGGACAACAAACACAATTGATTTTATGGATGATAATTTGAATGCACAGAGATACTGTGACAAGGTCCTGAGGCCCATTGTCTTGCCATCCGCCACCATCACCTCATGTTTCGGCATGATAATGCACGGCCCCATGTCGCAAGGACCTGTACACAATTCTTGGAAGCTGAACATGTCCCAGTTTTTCCATGGCCTGCATACTCACCAGACATGTTACCCATTGAGTATGTTTGGGATGCTCTGGATCGACGTGTATGACAGCGTGTTCCAGCTCCCAATAATATCCAGCAACTTTGCACAGCCATTGAAGAGGAGTAGGACAACATTCCACAGCCTGATCATCTCTAATCTCTAATCAACAGCCTGATCATCTCTATGCGAAGGAGATGTGTCGCACTGCATGAGGCAAATGGAAAATCTTAGAAATTGTTTCATGATGCGTTTATATTTTTGTTCAGTGTAGTTCTGATACCACAAACTCAATCCCCCCCCACCTCTTATCTTCTTTCTGTCAGGTTAACTTCATGTTAGAGTTTGAGTTCAGCTGTACGTCTCTGCTCAGTAAAGTCCAGATGAAACTCACAGTTGCCAGGTAACTCACTATAATCCTATGGAGGAATGTAAAGGGATTCCTATTGGGAGCTTCTAGAAATGAACCTGAAATTCAGTCTCCGCTGATTCCATCTAACCCTAGTCATAATCCTACAGTAGAGACAGAAGTATTGTGTGTTTGTCTTGTCATGTGTCTGTCACATACATCTCTGTGTTCCTGGTTCCCATAGTGACAGTGTGGAGAGAGAGGCTACGTTGGGAGACAACAGTGTTCAGCTCCAGACTGTGGTTCAGTACGAACCTGACCTCTTCATCACCAGGTTAGTCTCTTTCTGTCTCTCTGTCTCTCTGTAACTCTCTGTCTCTCTCTCTCTCATTCCCTGTATCTCTGCCTTTATTTGTAGTGACTCCAATCTGAACCGTTATGAGGTCCACCCAACCAGAACCATATCAGAGGCAATAGGACCAGAGTTCTACACACACTTCAGGGTAAGCAGTGCACACACAATATATCCGTTTCCCTAATATCCTTACTGCACAATCACACACATAACCCATACATACTGTCTTTACACACACACACACACACACACACACACACACACACACACACACACACACACACACACACACACACACACACACACACACACACACACACACACACACACACACACACACACACACACACACACACACACACACACACACACACATCAGACTAATGTGTTCTGTGTGTAGCTGCAGAACCTGGGCTGTTACAGTGTGAGTAACCTGGAGTTGAGGCTGAGCCTGCCCTCTGTAGCAGCTGGAGACAGAGTCTTCATGGCTGTTACTGAGGTCTTCTCTTACAACGTGAGTACTAACCCTCTCTCACTACTGTTGGAATAAACAGTTATTGTCATTTCTCTCTGGTTCTGAACCGTGACCTTTGTGTTGTCAGGTGACAGGGGTGAACTGCAGTGTAGACAGTGATGTGTCCCAGCTGAAGGACAGACAGAGAGATGTACGACCACTACATCCTGAAGACATGCAACAGACTGACCTACTGGTGAGAACAGACACACACATATACACTGACGCACGCACATACATGCAGACACACACAAATACCCACACACAAGATGATCACATTCACAATCCTAACTAGCTATATAGTATATTTTCAGATGTAACATGATTCTGTGTGCGGTGTGTAGAACTGCAGCAGGTCGTGGTGTGTGGAGGTGGTGTGTGAGGTACAGCAGCTGCATCGAGGACAAACCGCTCTCATACGAGTCAGCCGCAGGGTCCACGACAACTTCTTCAGACAGGTACGAAGTTTCTCACACACACACACACACACACACACACACGGCTCTAACTATAAAAACACTCACTCTGACTTTGTGTCTCTGTCACCAGGCTAAGTTTAAGGTGGTGAGGATAGTGAGTGCCTATCGTCTGGCTGCTCAGGAATCTAACCTGGTCACTCTGGGGAATGGCGCCATCTGGAGGGAGGTGAGAGAATAGCAGGATTCACACTAATAGTGGAGGACTGGTTTAGCATCGTCTGTGCCTGACTCGTTTACACCCAGATAGAGTAGGAAGCTGGTATAGGGTGATAAATATCTGTCCGACTGTTGTTTACATCCAGATAGAGGAAGCTGGTATAGGGTGATGAATATCTGTCTGACTGTTGTTTACATCCAGATAGAGTAGGAAGCTGGTATAGGGTGATGAATATCTGTCAGACTGTCGTTTACATCCAGATAGAGTAGGAAGCTGGTATAGGGTGATGAATATCTGTCAGACTGTCGTTTACATCCAGATAGAGTAGGAAGCTGGTATAGGGTGATGAATATCTGTCTGTCTGTTGTTTACATCCAGATAGAGTAGGAAGCAGGTATAGGGTGATGAATATCTGTCTGTCTGTTGTTTACATCCAGATAGAGTAGGAAGCTGGTATAGGGTGATGAATATCTGTCAGACTGTCGTTTACATCCAGATAGAGTAGGAAGCTGGTATAGGGTGATAAATATCTGTCTGACTGTTGTTTACATCCAGATAGAGGAAGCTGGTATAGGGTGATGAATATCTGTCAGACTGTTGTTTACATCCAGATAGAGGAAGCTGGTATAGGGTGATAAATATCTGTCTGACTGTTGTTTACATCCAGATAGAGGAAGCTGGTATAGGGTGATGAATATCTGTCTGACTGTTGTTTACATCCAGATAGAGTAGGAAGCTGGTATAGGGTGATGAATATCTGTCTGACTGTTGTTTACATCCAGATAGAGTAGGAAGCTGGTATAGGGTGATGAATATCTGTCTGTCTGTTGTTTACATCCAGATAGAGTAGGAAGCTGGTATAGGGTGATGAATATCTGTCTGACTGTTGTTTACATCCAGATAGAGTAGGAAGCTGGTATAGGGTGATGAATATCTGTCTGTCTGTTGTTTACATCCAGATAGAGTAGGAAGCTGGTATAGGGTGATGAATATCTGTCTGACTGTTGTTTACATCCAGATAGAGTAGGAAGCTGGTATAGGGTGATGAATATCTGTCTGTCTCTACAATCAGCCTTTTTGTCTCTTTCCGTCAGACGGTGTTGGAGGTTCTAAAGGGGCGGGCCATCCCTATTTCTCTCTGGATTCTGATAGGTAGCATCATTGGAGGGCTTCTGCTATTGGCCCTCATCATCTTCGCAATGTGGAAGGTACACCAATCACACCTCACCATACAGTACCCTCTGTACCTCATACTCTGCAATAACTTCTTTCTCCTCTGCCTTTGTGGTAAAGATCAACACTTTGGGTTTCACTCCTTCCTTCTCATCCCTCCTTTCTCCAGCTGGGGTTCTTCACTCGTAAACAGATAAAGGACGAGGAACTCGAGGACTGACCCCGCCCCTCGTCGCCATGATGTCAGTCAATGGATACAGTATGTGTGACAACCAGAGAACCACAGAGTCCACTTCGTGCCCATCCCCATGGCAACGACCTGCAGAGACTGCTCCTCCCCCCAGCAATAAAAACAGATGCTTTCCCTCTCTTCTAAATCATGCCACCCCCCCATAAAGAACGAACAGCCAGTACAGATGAGTGTTGCCCAGTGTGTGTGTGAACTGTCAAAACACCTAACATCACATGGCACAGACTGCATCTATCATCAGACTCCCCAACATCTTGTCTGTTTCTACCGGTGAACCCATGGCTGTAGGGCTCTAGTTACACACCTGTTTAGGAACGTACAGCAGGAAGGACGTGTACAGGAGTTTTCTTCAGAGATGTCCCAGACAGGAAATAATGCTGTTCACCACGCGTCAAACTCATTCCACGGAGGGCCAAGTGTCTGCAGGTTTTCACTCCACATTTGTACTTGATTGATGAATTAAGGTCATGAATTAGTGAGGGACTCCTCTCAACTGGTTGTCTAGGTCTTAATTGAATGAACAAAACAAAAGCCTACAGACACACAGCCCTCCGTGGAATGAGTTTGACACTCCCGGTGCAATGTGACTTGGTATGATGTTCAATGACTACAGACCGTACAGGTATCAACCTGTAATTAGTACCATGTTGTATAAGTAGATATCAACCTGTAATTAGTATCATGTTGTATAAGTAGATACCGTACAGGTATCAACCTGTAATTAGTACCATGTTGTATAAGTAGATACCGTACAGATCAACCTGTAATTAGTACCATGTTGTATAAGTAGATATCAACCTGTAATTAGTACCATGTTGTATAAGTAGATACCGTACAGGTATCAACCTGTAATTAGTACCATGTTGTATAAGTAGATACCGTACAGGTATCAACCTGTAATTAGTACCATGTTGTATAAGTAGATACCGTACAGGTATCAACCTGTAATTAGTACCATCCTTCAAGGAAGCTTGAATGAAAATGCACTATCTGATAATGGGGGCCACTTATAATCATGTGAATATATTTGTATTTCTATGAAACACTGTCACAAACCAAACTGTCTATTTAATATTCAGAAGTCATCATGACTTTAGATTTTTCCCCCATTTTCTCTACAGTACAGTTCATTTTTTGAGTCAAATTAAAACTGTTGATAATTAAAGTTTTTGTAAATGTTTTTAATTTCTTTCATGTTCATTTATACATACATAGGATCATTCATACACATTAACTAAATACACTTAAACCAAATATTTCATTACATAACATTTAAAAAAAAATATATATATATATTTTTTTTTTTAAATTAGGCATTTCAGACTACTTCATTCTATAAAAGAAAAAGCCCTTTCACACTAGCAGACATTGTTGAACATAAAACTGAAATAATGATGTCTGTACGTCAGGCAAAAAAAGCACCAAGTGAGTCAAGTATATCAAAACCCAAACATATTTTATTGATGCAACTTTATGTCCATTGTATTTCTCCCCTCCCTCCCTCCCTCCCTCTCACTTGGTCTTGGTAGAGAAGATGTAGGACTCCAGTAGAAAGACAGTCTCATCCACCTGGTTCTCTGTAGAGTCCAACCTTCAGGGAGAAAAGAAACAAGTAAAAGAAAGAGTTAATAAAGCCACAGTAATGTAGCAGTATTAGTAACAAGTCTGTAGTAGTACTTGTTGATGTGAGGTCGTAGGCCTCTAGATGTTGTCTATAGATGTATGGGTGTCGTAGCAGTAGCATCCTGACTGGTTGCATCACTGCCTGGTACGGCAACTGCTCGGCCTCCGACCGCAAGGCACTACAGAGGGTAGTACGTACGGCCCAGTACATCATTGGGGCCAAGCTTCCTGCCATCCAGGACCTCTACACCAGGCGGTGTCAGAGGAAGGCCCTAAAAATTGTCAAAGACCCCAGCCACCCCAGTCATAGACTGTTCTCTCTACCACCACATGGCAAGCGGTACCGGAGCGCCAAGTCTAGGACAAAAAGGCTTCTCAACAGCTTTTACCCCCACGCCATAAGACTCCTGAACAGCTAATCAAATGGCTACCCGGAATATTTGCATTGTCCCGCCCCCCCCAACCCCTCTTTTACACTGCTGCTACTCTGTTTATTATCTATGGATAGTCACTTTAAACTATACATTCATGTACATACTACCTCAATTAGCCCGACTAACCGGTGCCCCCGAACATAGTCTGGGTAGCCAATCTGCATTGTGTCTTGCCACCCGCCAACCCCTCTTTTACGCTACTGCTACTCTCTGCTTATCATATATGCATAGTCACTTTAACCATACCTACATGTACATACTACCTCGATTAGCCCGACTAACCGGTGTCTGTATATAACCTCGCTACTTTAATAGCCTCACTACTGATATTTTTCACAATTTTTTTACTTATCTATTGTTTACCTAAAAATCGCACCATTGGCAAGTAAGCATTTCACTCTAAGGTCTACACCTGTTGTATTCGGTGCGCGTGACAAATAAACTTTGATTTGATTTAGTAGTAGTATTGTAGCAGTACTTGTTGATGTGACGTCGTAGGTCTCTAGTTGGAGGTCTCAACTTACTGTTGAGAGTTAGAAT
This sequence comes from Salmo trutta, assembly GCF_901001165.1. Taxonomy (NCBI): domain Eukaryota; kingdom Metazoa; phylum Chordata; class Actinopteri; order Salmoniformes; family Salmonidae; genus Salmo; species Salmo trutta. The sequence goes on along the minus strand of NC_042993.1, from coordinate 1,632,029 downwards.
AGTAGAATACACAAGTTGCAATTTTGACATTTGTTGTGAATCAGCAGTTTCTCTTGTTATGTCCGTCACTGACAGTCACTCACCCATGTCAGCTAACATTTTCTAGATTGTTAGTCTTATCTAAACTAGAATTAATCATGGTTGAATTAAATCACTCACTCAGATAGCATATTAAAAATGGAAAACATTTCTCTCCACCTTATGGCAAAATGTCACTAGAATTGTAGAATTGCAGGAAATGTACTCTAAAAAGTACATTTATTCTCTCCTAGCTTAGGGCCCCTAAAAGGCTAGGGTCAGCTCTGACTGCATGAGTGGGTATGGATGTGGTTGCGCAGACCCGCGATGTTCATATTTTTTGTGGCCCCCATCCCCATCAAAGTTGCCCATCCCTGATCTATAGTACATGTGTAGTAGTAGTAATGCAGTACTTGTTGATGTGATGTCGCAGGGCCTCTAGCTGCTGTCTCTATAGATCTATAGTATGGATGTAGTGGTAATTAAGGTGCAGTAGTAATGCAGTACTTGTTGATGTGATGTCGCAGGGCCTCTAGCTGCTGTCTCTCGGGGGCAGTGATCATCTCCTCCACCTCTGTCAACTGTTCAGGCTCCGCCCCACTGGCCTGCAGCGACGCCAGGATCGCCTCGATTCGCTGGGACTTCTCCAGCAGACGCCTGTCAATCAAACACAGGAAGTCTTGTACATGTAACAAAATTGATGAGGATTATATACACAAAAAGTCATACTTGTTTCCATTGTTGTCCTCTAAAAATCAATATGCAGACCTAAAGAGACCTTAGCAGGAAACTTAGTGAAAAAAAACAACAAATCTATCCATCCACTTAGGAATCAATCAATAAACTCACTTGTTCTCCTTGGTCTCAAAGAGGCGCCTCTCAATCAGATTAGCCACTGTCTGCAAGTAGTGATGGGGGAAAATGTATAGTTACATATCGCAATATTGTTTTGGACCTGTTCTCCATCTTCTTTTTATAATAGTAAGCCAACAGATTTTCTGCACTTTTATTTCCATGACTGATCAAAACAAACGTTCTCATGCGCTCTCGTCTCTCTGCAGCAGACATAAAGCGAGCAATATGTTTGGAACATCAAATCGCAATATCGCATTGCATATAGAAACGAGAGAATCGCAATACATATCGTATCAGCACCTAAGTATTGTGATAATATCATGAGGTCCTTGGCAATTCCCAGCCCTATCTGCAAGTCAGACGTCCACCATTAATGGTCAAGTCAGCGATGCACGAAGTAAACAGCAATCAAATCAAATGTATTTATAAAGCCCTTTTTACATCAGCAGATGTCACAGAGCGCTTCTACAGAAACGCAGCCTAAAACCCCAAACAGCAAGCAATGCAGATGTAGAAGCAATATCAGGCAGGCTTCGCAACAATGAAGTGTGAATTGCGACACTAAATGTCTCTGCTGTTGTGGTCCTGAAGCTATCAAGTTGCAGCACCTTAAAGTACACATGCAGATATATACACTCATCGGCCAGGTTATTAGGTACACCACCACATTCACGGAAATATATCGCTCCTACAGACTGAGTCACGTGACCGTGGCTTGCTATATAAAGCAGGCAGACAGGCATTGAGGCATTCAGTTACTGTTTGATTGAATGTTAGAATGGGCAAAGCCAGTGACCTAAGCGACTTTGAGAGTGATATGATCGTCGGTGTCAGGCGTGCCACATCTCAGGAACGGCCACTGTCCTTTTCACGCACAGCAGTGTCTACGGTTTCCCGAGAATGGACAAACAAAAAACATCCAGTCAGCGGCAGTCCTGTGGGCCAAAACAGCTTGTTGATGAGAGGTCAAAGGAGAATGGCAAGAATCGTGCAAGCTAACAGACGGGCCACAAACAGGCATATAACGGCACAGTACAACAGTGGTGTGCAGAACGGCATCTCAGAACGCACAACTCATAGGTCCTTGTCACAGATGGGCTATAGCAGCAGGCGACCACACCGGGTTCCATTCCTATCAGCTAAAAACAACAAGTGGCTCCAGTGGGCACGAGATCACCAACACTGGACAATTGATGAGTGGAAAAACATCCAACAAATCCCGGTTTCTGTTGCTTCATGCTGATAGAAGAGTCAGGATTTGCCGTAAGCAGCATGAGTCCATGGACCCATCCTGCCTGGTGTCAACGGACCAGGCTGGTGGCGGTGGTGTACCGCTGTCCAATCTGCAGCAACCGTGTGATGCCATCGCATCAGCATGGACTAACATCCCTGTGGAACGTTTCCGACTTTTAGAGTCCATGCCGCAAAGAATTCAGGCTGTTTTGGAGGCAAAGGGGGGTCCGACCTGGTACTAGATAGGTGTACCTAATAAACTGAAAGTATATTTGACTCGTTCTCCTTCCGTACTTCCTCTTTATTTAGACAGTTTAAAACGTAGATGTAAAGGTACAGTTGTAGAAGAGAGAAAGTCAGAAAGAGGCTGGGGATTTAATGTGTCAATATGGACAATATGTGTTCAGTAAACTGCAGCACTACCGCTGCGCCTCAGGTTTGCAAATATTTTGTCATGAGTGCAACATCTTGCATCACGCTCATCTGCAATATCAGCGTTTCATCCTGCTGCTCATAGTATAGCTTAGTTTGAATGTGTACCTTGTAGCAGTGCTGTAGCAGTAGGCGGGCAGTAGGCAGCTGGTTGACAGTGTACAGGTAGAAGGTACGTGAAGGGGCGTGGTCAGGAGTCTTAGGGATTTCCTAGGGTGGAAAAAAACAGTTGAGCATGATAATGTATGGTTTGTATAGTGTGTGTGTGTATTTGTGTGTTACCTGTAGCTGTACCAGGTTCTCTGACAGCAGTGTGTACAGCATGTCTTTGGCCTCCTTGGCAGGGATCATAGCAAAGTCCTCCACCTGCTTCTGCTCCAGGTGACGTTTCCTTAGCAACAGACGGAAGATCCTAGCCGACCGCGAGCCAAACCTGACAATGGGAAAGGTTGAATGAATGACACCCTACAAGCTATGTAGCCACCGTGGGCAGAGACATAAACAGAGTAAATGGACACAGACCAACTGACAAACACAGACACACCAACCTCTCCTGTACCACAGACTCCAGTGTAGCTCTCGCCAGGTTGGCCAGGGCTCTTTGGAGATCTGAGTGGTCAGTCAAGAAACGACCACTTACAACTGTATCATGAAATACTGGAAATGACCTATTATACAATAGTGTGTGGATGAGAAACTCAAACAGGTTTCATCAGGGTTGTAAAAGGATACTGACCACGTACATTCCTCCTCCACTGTCACCTGATTTCCCCACAAACTCCATCTGAGGAACAGAGGGAGGGAGAAACATCAGTTTACCAGCCTCCTAGGCACTGATCCAAGGTCAGTTCTGCAATTGATCTCCCAATGGTTAAGGTTGGGATATGGGAATGGGGAATCTGATCTTAGATCTGCTCCTACCGGGTCATCCACCAGAAGGGAGAGGTACTGGTCCAGGATTGGTCTGCTGATGCTGTAGTTGGGCGGGAGGGAGCGGAAGATCTCATTGGCTGAGAGGGGCTGAGTGTAGGCGGCGGTCTGTGTGGTGGTGACCTCACTCATCCTCAACATAGTCCTCACAATCTCACTACTGGTCTGTGGGGGGAGAGAGAGAGAGATCTTTTTCACTCAGGCCCCCCTTCCAGCATTGGGGAACATCTCGTATGACACATCTATTTATATGGGTACAAGCACTGTTCATGATACAAACTGTTCACAACCGTCTTGTTGGTGGAGAAAACATCTTGTAGGTTTAAAGCTTTCCTGCAATTCTACACATTTTGTCTTGAAATGCAGAGAAAATTTGGCCATTTATTTTTTATTTAACTACGCCACACCACACCCTCCCTGCTTACCCCTCAGTTTGGGAATCCCTGACTTAGACCACCCCATTAAATCTCTCCTGGTCTACAAGCATACGGAGGTAGTCTGTAGGGGTCTGTGTCACTGACCTGGTCCAGTTTGCTGGCTACAGCACTAATGATGGCCTGGTCTCTGAAGTGCTGATGGAACCTCTCAAAGTTCACCTGCCAGTAGATCCCCTCATCACCACACGACTGGAGAGAGAGAGGGAGGGAGGGAGGGGATAGAAAGAGGCACAAGTCATTCAAACCGGTTTCATTCCTTATTGAGAGTAAAAGAAAAACAGAACAAGGTTCTCTGATTCTCTATAGCAGCCCATTATCTCTGAGTGCCAAGAGTAGAGGGTCTGACCTCTGAGTCCATCTTGGCTTTCTTCCCTCCTCTCTGCTCCTCACTGTCGTCACTGGAGCGTCTGCGCTTCCCACGACCTGCCCCATAAACATAACAAGCGAGTGTATAGCAAATATTTACTGAATTACATATAGCAGGAGGTTTACATGTGGGTATGCACACAGGTGAAATGATACTGTGTGTTATAGGAGTGTTTGCGGTACCTGTGAGTGTGACATGGGGCAGCTTGTAGCAGTCAGGGTTGCTCTCTGCTGTTGGGGGGGCAGTGGAGGCGGGGGCGGCAGGGGTGCCGGGGGTCGCCGGGGTAGCGGAGGTGGCTGCAGTTCCCATCTCGGCCACCGGAGGACAGCGCTGCAGGAAGTGAGTCTCCACCAGCTTAGAGAAGGCTGAGACCACCTCACTGTACTCCATACTACGACCCTCTACAGAGAGAAAAATCATGAGGACAGAAGGAGAAGAAAATATAGAATAATCATACATCTTGTAATCGCTCTCTCACACACCCTCCATGTTATGAGTGAGTCGGTCAGCTACAGTCTTGACCGTGTTGCTCATGGTCATATGGCCTCGTTGTAGGACCTCCTCCACGATGAGTTCTCCTGTGTCTCCATACAGGGTCTTAGCTGTGTAGATGTACCGCGGGTACCGCAGAACCCTTAGAACCCGCTCACAGCTGGCCCGGTACTCCACTGGGCTCCCGGGGCCTCGCCGGCCCGACCCGAACTCACAAGCACCGTGCTGTACCAACACACACAGAGACTTCTTCACCTGCAGAAGAGACAGAGTCACCACCTAGGTTTAACAATAGTTGTGTGTGTGTGTGTGTGTGTGTGTGTGTGTGTGTGTGTGTGTGTGTGTGTGTGTGTGTGTGTCGTACCAGGTCCAGTGGTGTGTTGGTCTCATTGGCGATGGTCCTGAGGTTCTGTGCCCCTGCTCTGAGCAGGTGAGTGCCTATCCTCTCCACCACCTCTCCAAAGTGCTCCTGTAGCAGCAAGCCACACAGCCGCACCTCCTGGGCAGTCATCTGCTGAGACAGGAGGAACCGGGGAACAGGTCAACAACACGTTTTGGACTGTTCCATCGAAATATACTTACGCTGAGAAGTATGATGACACTAACAACCGGTAACCAAATAACGGCTTTTCAACAACGTTTACTAACAACTTTAATTTTATAACTTAACTGCCATGCTCACAAACCTTTGCAAAACACCCTTTTCAGATCATGGAATGAGTTTCGGGAGAATCCTCGCAAAACAACTTCAGAATCCCAAACACATGATTGCCAGCGCTTCAACACAACGAATTTCCGCCCTCACAAGTAAGTTTATTTTCCCAGAGAGTTGCGCATTGCATGAAGGGATGTTGGCGGACCGCCCTCTTTGGTATGCAGGAGGACCGACGTCACTGTTTGTGCTATTCTGGGGAAGATGGCGGAAGCTGCGGCGATTCCCCCGCATCGGTTCTTCTGTCATTGTTGTAAGGGAGAAGTAAGCCCCAAGCTCCCGGTAAGTCAGTCGTTTCACCGTGTCCCGATCATGGCTGTTCAATGCAGGTCTTGTTCTTTTCCGTCGGTTGACAACCGAATCTGAGTCCAGCAAATAGCAGTAGTTGTTTAACTAGCTAGCTGCTAACTGTAGACGGCTAGCCAGTAGGGCCCTCGGCACTGCTCGAGCTAGCAAACAAACAATGTTGATGTTTGTTGTTGCTCGCTTTAACAATAGGATTTGTCAACTAATTTCTTTAACAAAGACATTATGTGCAGTAATTGTTAAAGATTATACTGGCATGGTTGAATAACCGTACCTGTAGTTACTGAGTAACTGGTGTTATTTGATGTAATGTTAACCTTATTCGAGGTGGTTTTGTGTGCTTTTCCTGAGTTCCTCGAGTAGGTAACTATATGGAAATGTGATGGATATTTGAACGTAACTCGGCCAGTCTGGCTACTCCTTGGCCTACTAAAGCAGAGGGAATACGGGGGTTTCCTTGGCCTGGGGCGCGTTCAGCAGGACACCACGGTTTGGCACGTTCAGATAGAAAATATTATGTAGAACAACAAATCATGTAGGCTCTATTTACGCATTCATCTGCAACGTTCGTCAACTTTTGGCAACTGAATGTGGCACAGTTCAGTTTCACAATCAAACTGAAAGTAAAATGTAGAAAGACATTGCACAATATTTTGACTGCTTGACCCTAATTATTTAACTACATTATTCCGTATTGACTGCGTTCATTCTAGAAGAGACGTTATGACACTTAACGTTAACGTTTTGCATTTAGCTAACTAGTCGTGTTATTGACTCGCAGTCTCTGGCAGTCAGTCAATGTGTCAGATAGTCACTCAGTCTGCTTGTCTAAACCAACGTTAGCTAGGATACATTTGTGTATGTTAGGCTAGTCAGTGAGAGGCAGGCTGGTAATCCCCTGTTTATTCCCTTCCTGCCATTGAAGCTAAATCTGGGAGGAGGCTGAAGTAGGCCTAGACACGGACCTAAGGACAGTTTTGTGATTTCCCTCTTATTGGGAAATAGATCTGTGCCTATGGGTCTGATCCATCTAGCCCAGGGTTTCCCCAAACTCGGTCCTGCCCCCCCCCCCCCCCCATCACCAAGTTTGCATCTTAGTGCTAGAGGCGTCACCTGGTTTGATTCCAGGCTGTATTACAACCGGCCATGATTGGGAGGCCCATTGGGTCAGTGTAGTACGGGTTATGGTTTGGCCGGGGTAGGCCATCATTGTAAATAAGAATTTGTTCTTAACTGACTTGCCTAGTTAAATAAAAGCTTTGATTATTTGAATCAGCTGTGAAGCGCTTGGGCAAGAAACTAAACTTGTACTGAGGTTGGGGGCGAATTTTGGAAACCCTGAACTAGCCTACCCACAGGCTAACCTGCTGGTCTCACTGTCACACTCTGTCTGTGCTGCTGAGGCATGTTTCAGCCATGCCCACTCACTGACTGCATATCAGCAGTTCATCTGTCTCACTTCCCCAAGGCATCCACTGAAAGAGACAGGGAGCATGCCTCAAACATACATGGCAGAACCCTGTGCTTGTCTGTCTGAAGCCTTATTTCAGGCATAGTATCTGTATGTTTTCACCAGATGACAATGGCTGAGACATAGCCTAAGCCTACACACAATATTGCATACAGCAATACGGGTTTTGAACAATTTTGGAATGAGGTTCACTTCAAGTTCAAGTGTCCTTTTGTTTTGTCGAATAAAGAACATGTCTGTGTCATAGGCCTAATCCCATTGTGAGTGAACTCGACACTGGTGCCAGGGAAGAATACTTCTCGATGACAACTTCCACTTGACATGTTGTATGTTCCTGCTTAATGCTATGTTCAAATAGGCTATAATCCTGACTCTGCCACAGATCTCTACTAGACACTTCCTCATTCTACAGACCTCAGCAGCCCTGTATAGAACACGGTGTATAGAACACGGTGTAACTCATGTACTCTCTGAGTGTGTGGTGGTGTTGTGTTTTTGCAGGAGTACATCTGTCCCAGGTGTGAGTCTGGCTTTATAGAGGAGGTAACAGAAGATTCCAGGTGAGAATATCTTGTTTCTTATGTCTGTAGCTTTAATGAATCTACCAGATATAGGCTAGGCAGAGTGAATGGAAGGTGGTGGAGAATGACTGTGTATAGATGTTACTAATGCTTTGTTCTGCCTCCTGTGTGCTGTTTCCCTCAGTCTGCTAGAGGGTGGCGCTAACGGGACAGATGACACAGCCACACAGTTTGCAGAGGTATGATATGCACTGTGACCTGGTGGGGGGATGCAAATGTCTACTGTGATCGCATCTGTACTAAATGTACCTTTGTGATCCCATCTTTCTTTCACATGCTTTCTCTATCTCTCTCTCCCTTCCACTGTCTCTCTCTCTCCATTCCCCCTTCTCCCACCCTCCCTGTTTTCACCCTCACCCCTCATTTCTCTCTCAGCAGCTGTGGCACCTGTTGTTTGTAGAGAGGCCTTTCACAGTGGATGGTGACAGTCCAGACTCAGAGCCCCGGGTCTCTGGTGGAAGGGTTGGGTTAGGTCTGAGGGGGCTGGGAGGGCTAGCAGGCCTGGGAGGAGGTCCTATCGGAGGGTCAGTCCCTGCTGGGCTAGGAGGACCCCTGGGGGGTCCTCTGGGAGGGGGGGAACACTGGGGGCCCGGTCGCCCCCCTCGACTGCACAGTCAGCGGAGGTACCGCTCCAGAGGGAGCAGCAGACCTGACCGCTCGCCTGCCGTAGAGGGGTGAGACTCCTCTCCTTACGATGCCATGTTGATATTCATATGGCTGTTTTGATCAGTTTTCAATGTTTTGCTGATCTCATTCCTGACTGATGTGTGTGCCTTCTCTCTCTGTAGGATAGTACAACAGTTTCTGGCTGGTCTATTTGCCAACTCTGGAGTTCCTGGCTCACCTCCCCTCTCTTGGTAAGAACCTTCTTACTGCCATGTAAGCAGTGGTTATACATTATGTTAGTCCACAGTTTGACTTACACACTTTCTCTTGTGGATTCCTTACAAATAGTGAGGTGGATCAACATGAATATTTGAATGTTCCCTGACTTGTTATGGGTGTGCCTCAGACAGCACCCCTGGGAACCCTGTCATTTAAACCTAGCCTAAATCACAACACACATTGTTGCTGTTCATCATGTGTGAAACATAGGATATTTCCTGAATGTTTCATCTTTAACTGTAATTGACCTCCTCTCTCTGTGTGTTAGGACGGGGATGCTACACTCTAACCCAGGGGACTATGCTTGGGGACAGGGGGGACTGGACGCAGTCATCACACAGGTACGCACGCACAAACCCCATTCACATCATTTGGTATGTATGGCTACTAACCAACTATTACTTCATACTATGTAGTATGCTATGTGGATGTTGGTAGACCCAGAATGCTAATGAAGGTTTAGCAGTTGTCTTGTTATTTTCTCTCTATCTTTTCCATGGTGTTTCTGATGGTTTTACTCTTATTGTATCATGCTAGGTTAGCACACAGTTTACAGCACAAAGGTGAATTGTAAAGCTGTTCTTATAGTTCCTGCAGCAACCATTGTGATGTATCTTCTCTGTCTATCTGTGTGTAGTTGTTAGGTCAGTTTGAGAACACGGGCCCTCCTCCTGCAGAGAAAGAGAAGATCTCCTCCATCCCTACAGTCAATGTGTCTCAGGATCAAGCAGGTCAGTCCTTTACCTCCTCTCCAGTCTCTCCATAGTGCCTATACACTACCAGTCAAAAGTTTGGACACGCTTATTCATTCAAGGGTTTTTCTTTATTTTTACTATTTTATACATTGTAGAAAAAGAGTGAAAACATCAAAACTATGAAATAACACTTTTTTGGTTGTAACTAAAAAAGTGTTAAACAAATCAAAATATATTTTAAGTTTTAGATTCTTCAAAGTAGCCACCCTTTGCCTTGACAGCTTTGCACACTTGGCATTCTCTCAATCAGCTTTACCTGGAAAGCTTTTCCAACAATCTTGAGTTCCCACATATGCTGAGCACTTGTTGGCTGATTTTCCTTCGCTCTGCGGTCCAACTCATCCCAAACCATCTCAATTGGGTTGAGGTCGGGTGATTGTGGCGCAACGGTCTAAGGCACTGCATCTCAGTGCAAGAGGCGTCACAACAGTCCCTGGTTCGAATCCAGGCTGAATCACATCCGATCGGGATTCCCATAGGGCGGTGCACAATTGGCCCTGCGTCACCCGGGGTAGGTCGTCATTGTAAAATAAGAATTTGTTCTTAACTGACTTGCCGAGTTAAATAAATAAAATTAAATAATTGTGGAGGCCAGGTCATCTGATGCAGCCCTCCATCACTCCTTCTTGGTCAAATAGCCCTTACACAGCCTGGGGGTGTGTTGGGTCATTGTCCTGTTAAAAAACAAATGATAGACCCACTAAGCCCAAACCAGATGGGATGGTGTATTGCTGCAGAATACGGTGGTAGCCATGCTCGTTAAGTGTGCCTTGAATTCTAAATAAATCACAGACTGTCACCAGCAAAGCACCATCACACCTCCTCCTCCATGCTTCACGGCGGGAACCACACATGCTGAGATTATCCGTTCACCTACGTCTCACAAAGACATGGCGGTTGGATACAAAAAATCAAATTTGTCCATTGCTCATGTTTCTTGGCCCAAGCAAGTCTCTTCTTCTTATAGGTGTCCTTTAGTAGTGGTTTCTTTTCAGCAATGTGACCATGAAGGCCTGATTCACGCAGTCTCCTCTGAACAGTTGATGTTGGGCTGCAATCTGAGGTGCAGTTAACTCTAATTAACTTATCCTCTGCAGCAGAGGTAACTCTGGGTCTTCCTTTCCTATCAAATTACATTTTATTGGTCACATACACATGGTTAGCAGATGTTATTATGAGTGAAGCGAAATGCTTGTGCTTCAAGTTCTGACAGTGCAGTAATATTTAACACGTAATCTAACAATTCCACATCAACTACATAATACACACAAATCTAAGTAAAGGAATGGAATAAGCATATATGCATATCAATATATGGATGAGCAACGACAGAGCGGCATAGGCAAGATGCAATAGATGATATAAAATACAGTATATACATATGAGATGAGTGAGGCAAGATATGTAAACATTATTAAAGTGGCATTATGGCAGTCCTCAGAGCCAGTTTCATCACAGCGCTTGATGGTTTTTGCGACTGCACTTGAAGAAACTTTGAAAGTTCTTAATGTTCCGGATTGACTGAACTTCATGTCTTAAAGTAATGGCCTGTCATTTCTTTTTGCTTATTTGAGCTGTTCTTGCCATAATATGGACTTGTTCTTTTACCAAATAGGGCTATCTTCTGTATACCACCGCTACCTTGTCACAGCACAACCAATTGGCTCAAAGCATTAAGGAAATAATTTGTGGAATTTGTGGAATTTAACTTAACAAGGCACAACGGTTAATTGAAATGCATTCCAGGTGACTACCTAATGAAGCTGGCTGAGAGAATGCCAAGAGTGTGCAAAGCTACTTTGAAGAATCTCATATAAAATATATACTGCTCAAAAAAATAAAGGGAACACTTAAACAACACATCCTAGATCTGAATGAAAGAAATAATCTTATTAAATACTTTTTTCTTTACATAGTTGAATGTGCTGACAACAAAATCACACAAAAATAATCAATGGAAATCCAATTTATCAACCCATGGAGGTCTGGATTTGGAGTCACACTCAAAATGTGATGTAATGTCCTTTAAAACAATTCAAAATGAGGCTCAGTAGTGTGTGTGGCCTCCACGTGCCTGTATGACCTCCCTACAACGCCTGGGCATGCTCCTGATGAGGTGGCGGATGGTCTCCTGAGGGATCTCCTCCCAGACCTGGACTAAAGTATCCGCCAACTCCTGGACAGTCTGTGGTGCAACGTGGCGTTGGTGGATGGAGCGAGACATGATGTCCCAGATGTGCTCAATTGGATTCAGGTCTGGGGAATGGGCGGGCCAGTCCATAGCATCAATGCCTTCCTCTTGCAGGAACTGCTGACACACTCCAGACACATAAGGTCTAGCATTGTCTTGCATTAGGAGGAACCCAGGGCCAACCGCACCAGCATATGGTCTCACAAGGGGTCTGAGGATCTCATCTCGGTACCTAATGGCAGTCAGGCTACCTCTGGCGAGCACATGGAGGGCTGTGCGGCCCCCCAAAGAAATGCCACCCCACACCATGACTGACCCACCGCCAAACCGGTCATGCTGGAGGATGTTGCAGGCAGCAGAACGTTCTCCATGGCGTCTCCAGACTCTGTCACGTCTGTCACGTGCTCAGTGTGAACCTGCTTTCATCTGTGAAGAGCACAGGGCGCCAGTGGCGAATTTGCCAATCTTGGTGTTCTCTGGCAAATGCCAAACGTCCTGCACGGTGTTGGGCTGTAAGCACAACCCCCACCTGTGGACGTCGGGCCCTCATACCACCCTCATGGAGTCTGTTTCTGACCGTTTGAGCAGACACATGCACATTTGTGGCCTGCTAGAGGTCATTTTGCAGGGCTCTGGCAGTGCTTCTCCTGCTCCTCCTTGCACAAAGGCGGAGGTAGCGGTCCTGCTGCTGGGTTGTTGCCCTCCTACGACCTCCTCCACGTCTCCTGATGTACTGGCCTGTCTCATGGTAGCGCCTCCATGCTCTGGACACTACGCTGACAGACACAACAAACCTTCTTGCCACAGCTCGCATTGATGTGCCATCCTGGATGAGCTGCACTACCTGAGCCACTTGTGTGGGTTGTAGACTCCGTCTCATGCTACCACTAGAGTGAAAGCACCGCCAGCATTCAAAGTGACCAAAACATCAGCCAGGAAGCATAGGAACTGAGAAGTGGTCTGTGGTCCCCACCTGCAGAACCACTCCTTTATTGGGGGTGTCTTGCTAATTGCCTAGGATTTCCACCTGTTGTCTATTCCATTTGCACAACAGCATGTGAAATTTATTGTCAATCAGTGTTGCTTCCTAAGTGGACAGTTTGATTTCACAGAAGTGTGATTGACTTGGAGTTACATTGTGTTGTTTAAGTGTTCCCTTTATTTTGTTGAGCAGTGTATTTTGATTTGTTTAACACTTTTTTTGGTTACTACATGATTCCATATGTTACTTCATAGTTTTTATGTCTTCACTGTTATTCTACAATGTAGACAATTGTAAAGATAAAGAAAAACCCTTGAATGAGTAGGTGTGTCCAAACTCATTCAAGACTCATTGGGGTAAATGAGGACTCCTCTCTCTCTCTCTCTCTCTCTCTCTCTCTCTCTCTCTCTCTCTCTAGCTGTTGTCTCCTGTCCTCTCTGTTCTTGTCTTTCTCCCACATACACACATCTGTACTGTCTCACTCTCTCTTCCTCTCTGTCTCTCTTCCTCTCTCTCGGTCTCACTCTGTTTCTCTCTTTCAGTCTGTCTCCCCCAGCCCAAGGCCCACATAGCTGTTGTCTCTCTCTCTCTCCCTCTCTGTCTGTCTCTCTCTCTGTCCCCCCTGGCCCAGGGCCCACATAGCTGTTGTCTCACTCTCTCTCTCTCTCTGTCCCTCCTGGCTCAGGGCCCACATGGCTGATGTCTCACTCTCCCTCTCTCTGTCTGTCTCTCTCTGTCCCCCCTGGCTCAGGGCCCACATAGCTGTTGTCTTGCTCTCTCTCTCCCTCTCTCTCTGTCCCCCCTGGCTCAGGGCCCACATAGCTGTTGTCTCACTATCCCTCTCTCTGTCTGTCTCTTTCTGTCCCCCCTGGCTCAGGGCCCACATAGCTGTTGTCTCACTCTCCCTCTCTCTGTCTGTCTCTTTCTGTCCCCCCTGGCTCAGGGCCCACATAGCTGTTGTCTCACTGTCTCTTGTCATTAAGAGTGGTACTTATTCCTCTTAAATCATCTCAACCAGCCACTCAGTAATTAGGCATCAGATGCTAGGCTTCAGTTATTTTAATGTCTTTTAGTCCGTCATTGTAAATAAGAATTTGTTCTTAACTGACTTGCCTAGTTAAATAAAAACATCTAATGTAACCCCTGCTTCATCATCCCTTCAGTCTTCCCATCTCTTCCTCTTTCTCTCTCTCTCCTGTTCTCTGTATACTGTAATATGGAGTATTTTTCCTGCGTGTAAGATAGTTATGTATGATCATTTATAACAGGAATGTAATACTAGATAAGAAAAAGGTGTGTGTGTGTGTGTGTCTCTCCAGACTGCAGTATGGAGTGTCCGGTGTGCAAGGAGGACTTTGCAGTGGGAGAGCCCGTCAGACAGCTGCCCTGCAACCACTTCTTCCACTCAGACTGTATAGTACCCTGGCTGGAAATGGTGAGGAGGACGGTGGGGTAATATTTAGTAGGAGGAATGTTTTGAAGACGTTTGGAACTGATTTTCTCCTCTCTCTTTCTGCAGCATGATACGTGTCCTGTGTGTAGGAAGGGGTTGAATGGAGAAGACAGCAACACCCAGAACCCCCCAGAATCCCCCTCTCTAAACACGGACCCCCGCACACAGGAGAGATGGTCCTTCTGAAATACACCTCCCCCTCATCCCTCCATCCCATTATCGCACCTCTCCTCTGACCTTTTAATCTCTCCGTCTCATCCGTCCTTCATTCCACTTTTGACCCTCACCCCCCCTTCTCTCTACGAACTACTGCACACGGGAGATAAGGACATTCTGAAGGATCTACCTCCATCTCTGCCTCATTCCTCTGAATCATCTCTTCATCTACAGTCATAGGATGGTCATCTCAGCATGGCTGTTCCTGTCTCAATGCCCCTGGAACCATGTTCCCACACAGAGTACACACACACACACACACACGTCATGATCCATTAGCTGTCCTCTGCCTCATCATGACCAAGCACTTGCCTTTACCTCGCTTCAAACATCAATCCCATCTCCTTTTTTCTACTCTTTTCTCCATATTCCTGTTTTTCCATCCTCCTGAAAAGCACTGCTGTCTCTCCCTACCTCTCTACTCCTGGGATGCATCTCAATAGTCTAGAGTGGCTTCCTCTCCTCATCATCTGCACTGAACATGGTGGATGCTCACCAGGAATTTGGTTTTGCCTTTCTAGCTCTGTCACATCAGTGCAGAAAGGAGACGAGGGGACATCATTTTGACTATTGAGACGGGCCCCTCCACAATCTACAGTCTTTCGCTGTCATGCTGGTGTATATATTACAAACAGATTGCATCACCCTGTCATTTTACTCCTCCGTTGATGTCTTTTGTTTCACATTTCTATCACTCTATTTTTTTAATGTAAATACTTTTAGTCCAACAACTTCTGGTTTGAGAAGAGAACAACAAAGCATATTGAGAATGGAGACAAATGTGAATCCCTGGGTATTAGTCTGTATATTATATATATGATAACATGTATGATGTATTAATAATTCAAAAAAATATTAAAAACCAGTAACATTGATTTATCAGGTCTGTCTGTCCATTAAAACCTCCTGATACTTGTGTGAAGACGTAATAGAGAAATCATTTATTCAAATTCAAAAGGCAAATGGTTTAAACGGCATTAATACATTCTGTACATGATTAATTTACATGATCTCTTTTATAAACCATGTTAATGCGATAATGTTATTAACCAGATTTCAGTTACGAAACGGTTGTTAGCAGAGTGGTGTGATGGTCATACCGTCTCAAGCAGCAGCAGTGTCTGATCATAGTAGTGTACCTGGCCCTGGTTTGATCTCATGCTATATTCACACATTCCAGAGCTTTTCCCAGCGTGGTAAACATCAGTGCAGATAGTCACAGCATACATAGGAACACACAACATACTTTGCTCTATTGGCTAAACCACACACACATTTCAAGCTCTGATCAAAGAAATGCCAGAGCCCACGATGCTGCAGGGTAATGTATTAGATATGCTGTGAACAGTCAGCCTGCTATGAGGAGGGAGCACATTGGGCTTTAGGTGGTGATGGGAGTTGAGTGTAGTGGTGGAAATGTAGCGGACCTGGTGGTGAGGGATAATGTTGCTGACAGATGACAAACGTTTGGTCGTTTTTTGGAAGTGTAGCACAGGGGTAATGCCGACTGTGACAATGCTTTGGCCCTGGCAGTAAAGGTGAGGGATCCGTGTGTGTGTTCCATCCCAGTGTGATCAGCGTGTGTGTTTGTCTATGTATATGTGTGTGTTCCATCCCAGTGTGATCAGCGTGTGTGTTTGTCTGTGTATATGTGTGTGTTCCATCCCAGTGTGATCAGCGTGTGTGTTTGTCTGTGTATATGTGTGTGTTCCATTCCAGTGTGATCAGCGTGTGTGTTTGTCTGTGTATATGTGTGTGTTCCATTCCAGTGTGATCAGCGTGTGTTCCAAGCAAGTGTGAGCAGGGAGTGGGCTGGAGCACTGGAGGAGATGAAACCCACAGCAGGATCATACACCTCAAACTGGACCTCTGATGACGACCTGCAACACACACACAGTCTCACATCAAGGTAACACATGCAAACACACACACAGTCTCACATCAAGGTAACATACATGCAAACACACACACAGTCTCACATCAAGGTAACACATGCAAACACACACACAATCTCACATCAAGGTAACACATGCAAACACACACACAAACTCACATCAAGGTAACATACATGCAAACACACACACAGTCTCACATCAAGGTAACACATGCAAACACACACACAATCTCACATCAAGGTAACACATGCAAACACACACACAAACTCACATCAAGGTAACATACATGCAAACACACACAGTCTCACATCAAGGTAACATACATGCAAACACACACACAGTCTCACATCAAGGTAACACATGCAAACACACATATCAAGTGTTAACACACACACTTTCACCCACCTGTTGAGGATGGTAAGAACCACTGACCCGTCTGGCCTGATGAAGGCAGAGCTTTCCAGTTTTGTTTCCTGACTGAAGGACACACCCACTCTCTGAGACCCCTCCCACAGGAACTTACTGTGTAGCAGAGTAAATGTACTTGTGTTATATGTACTTCAAAACACATACAGATCAGTGATCACCAAGTAAGTTAGGAAAGAAGGGTTCATTTTATAAAGTATTGGTACAGGGTGTCAGACCTGCCCAGGTGGGACAGTACAGTACCTGAAGTGGGCCATGCTATAGAAGGTGGGACAGTACCTGAAGTGGGCCATGCTATAGAAGGTGGTACAGTACCTGAAGTGGGCCATGCTATAGAAGGTGGGACAGTACCTGAAGTGGGCCATGCTATAGAAGGTGGTACAGTACCTGAAGTGGGCCATGCTATAGAAGGTGGTACAGTATCTGAAGTGGGCCATGCTATAGAAGGTGGTACAGTACCTGAAGTGGGCCATGCTATAGAAGGTGGGACAGTACCTGAAGTGGGCCATGCTAAAGAAGGTGGGACAGTACCTGAAGTGGGCCATGCTATAGAAGGTGGGACAGTACCTGAAGTGGGCCATGCTATAGAAGGTGGTACAGTACCTGAAGTGGGCCATGCTATAGAAGGTGGTACAGTACCTGAAGTGGGCCATGCTATAGAAGGTGGTACAGTACCTGAAGTGGGCCATGCTATAGAAGGTGGTACAGTACCTGAAGTGGGCCATGCTATAGAAGGTGGTACAGTACCTGAAGTGGGCCATGCTATAGAAGGTGGGACAGTACCTGAAGTGGGCCATGCTATAGAAGGTGGGACAGTACCTGAAGTGGGCCATGCTATAGAAGGTGGGACAGTACCTGAAGTGGGCCATGCTATAGAAGGTGGGACAGTACCTGAAGTGGGCCATGCTATAGAAGGTGGTACAGTACCTGAAGTGGGCCATGCTATAGAAGGTGGGACAGTACCTGAAGTGGGCCATGCTATAGAAGGTGGGACAGTACCTGAAGTGGGCCATGCTATAGAAGGTGGGACAGTACCTGAAGTGGGCCATGCTATAGAAGGTGGTACAGTACCTGAAGTGGGCCATGCTATAGAAGGTGGGACAGTACCTGAAGTGGGCCATGCTATAGAAGGTGGGACAGTACCTGAAGTGGGCCATGCTATAGAAGGTGGTACAGTACCTGAAGTGGGCCATGCTGTAGAAGGTGGTACAGTACCTGAAGTGGGCCATGCTGTAGAAGGTGGTACAGTACCTGAAGTGGGCCATGCTGTAGAAGGTGGTACAGTACCTGAAGTGGGCCATGCTATAGAAGGTGGGACAGTACCTGAAGTGGGCCATGCTATAGAAGGTGGTACAGTACCTGAAGTGGGCCATGCTATAGAAGGTGGGACAGTACCTGAAGTGGGCCATGCTATAGAAGGTGGGACAGTACCTGAAGTGGGCCATGCTATAGAAGGTGGGACAGTACCTGAAGTGGGCCATGCTATAGAAGGTGGTACAGTACCTGAAGTGGGCCATGCTATAGAAGGTGGGACAGTACCTGAAGTGGGCCATGCTATAGAAGGTGGGACAGTACCTGAAGTGGGCCATGCTATAGAAGGTGGGACAGTACCTGAAGTGGGCCATGCTATAGAAGGTGGGACAGTACCTGAAGTGGGCCATGCTATAGAAGGTGGTACAGTACCTGAAGTGGGCCATGCTATAGAAGGTGGGACAGTACCTGAAGTGGGCCATGCTATAGAAGGTGGGACAGTACCTGAAGTGGGCCATGCTATAGAAGGTGGGACAGTACCTGAAGTGGGCCATGCTATAGAAGGTGGGACAGTACCTGAAGTGGGCCATGCTATAGAAGGTGGGACAGTACCTGAAGTGGGCCATGCTATAGAAGGTGGTACAGTACCTGAAGTGGGCCATGCTATAGAAGGTGGTACAGTACCTGAAGTGGGCCATGCTGTAGAAGGTGGGACAGTACCTGAAGTGGGCCATGCTATAGAAGGTGGTACAGTACCTGAAGTGGGCCATGCTATAGAAGGTGGGACAGTACCTGAAGTGGGCCATGCTATAGAAGGTGGGACAGTACCTGAACCTGAAGTGGGCTATGCTATAGAAGGTGGGACAGTACCTGAAGTGGGCCATGCTATAGAAGGTGGGCTGTTTGTAAAAGATGTCTCGGCTGTGGTCCACGATGATGGGGCTGTCCACGAAGTTCTTCACCCAGTTGGGCCCTCCTCCTTGGTCCAGAGCCAGGTTCCAGTCTGTCCAGCCCACCACATAGTGGTTCAGGTCCTACAGCAGACAAGACAAGAGAGGGAGAGTAGAGAGAGGAAGAAAGTCACTGTCTAGTTTGTGTTGTTGTGTTACCTGGCATTGCATCAGCATAAACAATCCTGTGGTTCTCAGGAGAGTGACTGTTCCAATGCAAAATGAATGGAGAGGGAACAGGTAAAAGTCCTGTTTCAGTCCTGCAGAGTATTCAGAGAGAAAGCGAGGGTGAAAAACAAGAGGGAGAAAGAGCGGGAGGCATGGATAAACCGAGAGCACCATTCTAGCTTGTTCCCTAGGGCAACATAACAGACCAGCACTTTGAGCTGTAGAGTTCAGTACAGTATGAATGTGTTTAACTCGCGCTGCAGGATATGACACAGAACTGACTTCACGAGGGACGAACAAAGAACAAGGAGACAAAATCAGACAGAGCTCACAGACACACCTTCAATTCATCAGTTGGCCCCTGTAACATTTCACAACCAGCACCTAAGCTACTAACTAGATCACACACAGGAATCTGACAAAACATTTCAGGTCACACTCAACTTCTTTTTGTCTGACGTCATGCTGACCTGTTAAATTCCTGCTACAGTAACACCTTCACTTGCACATGTACACCTGTACGATGTCATTCTCACCCGTGAGCCATACGACTAAGAAAGAGTACGTATTGACGATCCTCATTCTAGGTCATATGGCTATCTAACCTGTATGATGCTGTGTGCGTACTGCTCAGCCCTCTCCCAGCTGCCCAGCCGTACTCCTCTGTCTGTGGGGCTCCAGCCAGCACAGGCCTCCGTTCCAAACAGGTAGTATTCTGGGTACAGGTGGTGGGTAGTGCCCAGGGAGAGCTCTGCCGGCACCAGGGTGTCCAGGTACCAGTGGACTCCAACACCATGGATATACCTGCCAGCACGCACATCACTGAGGACCTGGGGGGAGGAGCATACTTCAATATTGTCCAAATGTACACTTTCAATATCTCACTATTTCTTTATGGACTTCTCCCCTTTTCCCATTCCTCCTTCTTTTGTTGACTCTCTCTACTCTGTCCTTGACCCTACCTTACCCCATCCCTTCATCTCTCATTCCTTTCCTCCCTCTCAAAGCCTACCCCTGTTCTTTTCTTCTTCAGAGTCCCTCTCTCTCACCACTTTAGCCCAGTGTGGCAGTAGCAGTCTGTTGTCGTCCAGGATGAGGAGGTGTGTGTGGGGGTGTGTGGAGGTGTGCAGGGCGGGGCCAAGGTCCAGGCCCACCCAATCCCTCTGCTCCTCTGCTGTGAAGCCCAGAGCCTGGAAACTGGAGCAGAGAAAACAGATTACTGTTATAATATAATATATGCCATTTAGCAGATGCTTTTATCCAAAGCGTGCATAGATTATTTTGGTGGTTCCGGGAATCGCACCCATTACCCTGGCGTTACAAGCTCCATGCTCTACCAACTGAGCTAAAATAACCTGTAACATGTACTTCCTCTATAACTAACTTCATTACCAGAATGTAATTACTAACTAAATATCACTTTTTCCTGTTGTCAATTATGTACCTGCCTTAGATACATGTAATATAAAGTGAGATGTGACCTGTAGTTGGTCATCTGTCCAGCAGAGGGCTCGTTGCCTGTGGTCATGGCCCAGAATGACAGGTTGTATTTGGCATACTCCTCCAGGAACCTGAGGGAGAGGAAGTAGAATGAATACTCAGAGAGAGGGGGAAAAGTCCAACTCCTCTGTAAGGCTCCATGTCCCCAGGTCTTTGTGTGTATACTGTATGATGCCTGACATAGTATTTAGCCCAGGTTAAGGTGTTCCTACTGTATGATGCCTGACATAGTATTTAGCCCAGGTTAAGGTGTGTCTACTGTATGATGCCTGACATAGTATTTAGCCCAGGTTAAGGTGTGTCTACTGTATGATACCTGACATAGTATTTAGCCCAGGTTAAGGTGTGTCTACTGTATGATACCTGACATAGTATTTAGCCCAGGTTAAGGTGTGTCTACTGTATGATACCTGACATAGTATTTAGCCCAGGTTAAGGTGTGTCTACTGTATGATACCTGACATAGTATTTAGCCTAGGTTAAGGTGTGTATACTGTATGATACCTGACATAGTATTTAGCCCAGGTCTTTGTGTGTATACTGTATGATACCTGACATAGTATTTAGCCCAGGTCTTTGTGTGTATACTGTATGATACCTGACATAGTATTTAGCCCAGGTCTTTGTGTGTATACTGTATGATACCTGACATAGTATTTAGCCCAGGTTAAGGTGTGTATACTGTATGATACCTGACATAGTATTTAGCCCAGGTTAAGGTGTGTATACTGTATGATACCTGACATAGTATTTAGCCCAGGTCTTTGTGTGTATACTGTATGATACCTGACATAGTATTTAGCCCAGGTTAAGGTGTGTATACTGTATGGTAACTGACATAGTATTTAGCCCAGGTCTTTGTGTGTATACTGTATGATACCTGACATAGTATTTAGCCCAGGTTAAGGTGTGTATACTGTATGATACCTGACATAGTATTTAGCCCAGGTTAAGGTGTGTATACTGTATGATACCTGACGTAGTATTTAGCCCAGGTCTTTGTGTGTATACTGTATGATAACTGACATAGTATTTAGCCCAGGTCTTTGTGTGTATACTGTATGATACCTGACGTAGTATTTAGCCCAGGTCTTTGTGTGTATACTGTATGATACCTGACATAGTATTTAGCCCAGGTCTTTGTGTGTATACTGTATGATACCTGACATAGTATTTAGCCCAGGTTAAGGTGTGTATACTGTATGATAACTGACATAGTATTTAGCCCAGGTTAAGGTTTGTATACTGTATGATACCTGACGTAGTATATAGCCCAGGTTTAGGTGTGTATACTGTATGATACCTGACATAGTATTTAGCCCAGGTTAAGGTGTGTATACTATATGATAACTGACATAGTATTTAGCCCAGGTCTTTGTGTGTATACTGTATGATACCTGACATAGTATTTAGCCCAGGTCTTGTGCTCCTTGCCCCCAGGCTGGCCCTTCAGAGAGCCCTTGCCAGTGAGAGCACCGTTGGTCTTCAACCATGCGGGGGCGCTCCAGGCACTGGCCAGCAGAGACAGGGGGCGGGGCGACAGGGCCTGGGCTCGCTGCAGCAGGGGGATCTGGGATTGGAACAACAGGGAAGTGGTGTTGTGAGTACATACATCCCTATTCATCCATGACTGCATGGCCATGCACGACTCCAACTCCATCATCAGTGGTAGGCCTGTTACCCGGCTACCGTCTGACATGCCAAGACAGAGAGACAAGAAAACGGCTTCTAATACCAGGCCATCAGACTGTTGAACAGCCATCACTAGCTGTCTACAAGGTGATGCACACTCACTGACACCGCATACTGTCCCATGTTATAGAGACATTGAACCACTAGTCACTTCCTGTTTCACACTGCGTATTTAAATACTGTATCCCCGACATAGATAAATTATTCTGCAGTATTGAAGGTCCCCAAGAACACAGTGGCCTCCATCATTCTTAAATGGAAGACGTTTGGAACCACCAAGACTCTTCCTAGAGCTGGCCGCCCGGCCAAGCTCCACTTCACAATAACAGCACTTACAGTTGACCGGAACAGCTCTAGCAGGGCAGAAATGTGACAAGCTGACTTGTTGGAAAGGTGGTATCCTATGACTGTGCCACGTTAAAAGTTACTGAGCTCTTCAGTATGGGCATTCTACTGCCAATGTTTGTCTATGGAGATTGCATGGTTATGTGCTCGATTTTATACACCTGTCAGCAATGGGTGTGGCTGAAATAGCCAAATCCACTCATTTCAAGTGGTGTCCACATACTTCTGGCCATGTAGTGTACCACTGCTGTAAATCCCATTCTTAGTTTAGTTTGTGGTGTACATACTGTATGGATTTCATTTGGATACTGCTACAGTGCTGTTTAGGGTGTTCATTGGATTCGGATGTTCTTCATTTCTTGCTTTTTTCTTTTTTCTTTTTCTTTTAATTGTTTGACATCTGACTGCAGTGTTTGGAGCCAGTAACATAAGCATTTCGCTGCACCGCTGTAACACCTGCTAAACTGTTTACGCAACCAATAAACTTTAATTTGATACGTTTACGATCTAACAAGTCAAAGAAGAGAAAGAGCTGGAAACCGAGAGACTATCTAAACCACCTTCATGTTAGTGTCTTCTGGTGTTAAGGTAAAGTTGTCCAGGTTGTAATCTCCAGGTGAGTCGGCGTAGGTGTACAGATGGGTTGAGAAGTCACAGCTGGCAATGGGCACCCGCACCACACTGTACCCAATACCTGGAACACAAAGCAACAGCAGTATACACACTTAACTCAGCCTTTATTTGACCAGGTTTGTCCCATTGACATAAATAAAATAGGCAGGACTATTCTAGTAATTATGATTATAGCTATGGCCCTTACTGACACCCTGACCTCTCACCCTGAGCAGAGAAGTACTGTCGTAGTAGCTGCTCCTGTGTTCTGGGGGACAGAGACAGGATGTTGATGGCAGCTGAGTCTGTCATGGCTCCTCCAAACCCTCTGATCCTCTGGTACTTCTGGTAGGGAACCACAGTCAGCCTGAGAACTGGGAGGGAGAGAAGGGGGTGGTCAGTACAGGTCCTGAAGGGTAACAGTGTGTGCAGGCTTTTGTCTTTTTGGTTTCTCACCCTTGGGCTAGTGGGGGTTGTTGTTTTCAGCCCAGGCTATTCTCACCTGCTCCAGTGCTGCTGTTCTGTACCTGTCCCTGTCCTCTCTGCAGCCTGCTGCCAGCCTTACTGCTGGTGAAGGACAGGAACTGCCCCAGTGCAGGTAGTGTGTCCGACCCAATACTGTCACAGTGGGTGGAGTTACACTCACACACCACCGAGCCATGGCCAAAGTTACGGGCCACACACTCATCACTGCCTGGGGAGAAAACACACACAGGGTTATAGAGGGTCGTTTATAAGGGAAATGAGGAGAAGGGATGCTATGGGTCTTGGGTCATCAGCGTCAATAAATAACGACTGACAGTGGTAAATATGCTGATTTAAACAATGCAGTTCAGAAACATGTGTCATAAAGCTTTATGTATGTGTTAAGTAGTTATAAACATGGTCATGGCTACTTCTACATTTAATTCGACTAGTTAGTTCCCATGTGAAAGTGGCCATACATAACATACTGTACCTCTGGATCGTGTTGCTACTCCAATGAACAAAGCGAGAGAGATGAGTGCTGTTGACAATGGCATTCTATCTGTAGAGAGAACAGAGAATAACAGCAGCATGCTGACAGGTGCTGTAGCCTACTAGCCCCTGGTCATGACTCTCAGTTCCATTACATTATACATACAGAGTAACGTTAGGCTCCTTTAGTACATTAGCTTGTGTCATTTTAATCCGCAAATGTAACATTCACTGTCACCAGTGCGCATCAGAGGTTCGTTCTTACCTAGTTTTTATCAGGATCTTTGACATGTCATAAAGTGCACGTCAAGTATTGAGTCGCATGTCCAACTGATCGATTTTCTCTGCTATATCCGGATTGTCAAAAATTGTATGGACCTCGATAGTCATATGACAAGCGCACTGTGGTACGTCACGTCGATGTAAATTGTAGTTTACCGCTAGAGGTCGCCAGTGACAAATACAAGGTTGGGAACATTGGTTACAATACTATGGTGGGCAATGTGTAACAAGCCTGAAACGCACGTAGCTTGTTAACTAGCATAAACAGTTCGGGACGATCATTGTCCATGAAATAATCAAGTTGTGGTTTATTTGGATGAATATAGTAGCCACAAACCCGGACCCAACGCACACAGGCGCTACTCAAAGTGACTGGCCCAGCGCGCCCCAGACAGCGTCGTCACATACAGAAACTCATTTGCATAACACTGTGTGATAGGCTGAGAGATATTCAAACGTATACACACGTTAGTTTACGTTACCCAAGTAAATAGAATCCATGGATTCTATTTCTATGACATTACCTTAGACTGAAACACATCATTTAACTGACTAAACATAAAACAATATATATGTAATCCACTGAGACATTGTACAGTGACCACACAGATAGAACAATAACCTAGTGTGGGTTAGTTGAGAACAAGTTCTCATTTACAACTGCGACCTGGTTACACATGGAATAAACAAGCGTACAGTCAATAACACACTGGAGTGATAGATGAGCAGATGATGATATGCAAGTAGTGATACTGGTATTCAAAAGAGCGGAAAAGTAAATAAAAACAATATGGTGGTTAGGTAGGTAGATTGGGTGGTCTATTTACAGATGGACTATGTACAGCTGCAGCGATCGGTTAGCTGCTCAGATAGCTGATCTTTAAAGTTAGTGAGGGAAATGTAAGTCTCCAGCTTCAGCGATTTTTGCAATTTGTTCCAGTCACTGGCAGCAGAGAACTGGAAGGAAAGGCGGCCAAAGGGGGTGTTTTGGGGGTGACCAGTGAGATATACCTGCTGGAGCGCGTGCTACGGGTGGGTGTTGTTATCGTGACCAGTGAGCTGAGGTAAGGCGGAGCTTTACCTAGCATAGATTTATAGATGACCTGGAGCCAGTGGGTCTGGCAAAGAATATGTAGCGAGGACCAGCCGACTAGAGCATACAGGTCGCAGTGGTGGGTGGTATAAGGGGCTTTGGTAACAAAACTGATGGCACTGTGATAGACTGCATTATGAAAATCTTTGTCAATGCTTTCTGAATGTATATGGTTACCAGTGTTAAAAACCAAACCCTCTTGCCAAGCGGGCTTCCGAACCGTTAATATATAGTTCAGTGCTCCTAACAGTTCTTTGGGGTCCACCCCCTGACCTGCTGCAATTGACTCAGGTGCTTGACACTTTCTCTTGTAGGTGCACAGGGCATCTCAGTGTTTATGTCCGTTTGTGTTGTATATGTCTCTGTGTCTTTGACTAGCTTTCAGTCCTGACAGTGTCCAGTTCCCTTTCAGCTGACACATCAACATCCCTTGGAGCCCACAGTTTACCATTTTCCTCCACCCTACTCCTGAAGGGTAACCTAGGCAACACTGGTTTATTTTTCTCAGATCACCCAGTTTCCACCCTGTTTCCTATTGTGCTCTGAAACAACCCCAAAGTAAGTTTTGAGTATATGTAAGGTTATAGTGTACGATGGAATAATAAGGCCCATTCCACTGTACTACAGTACTTCATACAGCACATCTGACCGTTGTTTCTGCAATTTAAAAGTAAGCTGACAAACTTCCCTGTCTTAGGTCATTTAGGATCACCACTTTATTATAAGAATGTGAAATGTCAGAATAATAGTTGAGAGAATGATTTATTTCAGCTTTTATTTCTTTCATCACATTCCCAGCGGGTCAGAAGTTTACATACACTCAATTAGTAATTGGTAGCATTGCCTTTAAATTGTTTAACTTAGGTCAAACGTTTCGGATAGCCTTCCACAAGCTTCCCACAATAAGTTGGGTGAATTTTGGCCCATTCCTCCTGACAGAGCTGGTGTAACTGAGTCAGGTTTGTAGGCCTCCTTGCTCGCACGCACTTTTTTCAGTTCTGCCCACAAATGTTCTATAGGATTGAGGTCAGGGATTTGTGATGGCCACTCTAATATCTTGACTTTGTTGTCCTTAAGCCATTTTGCCACAACTTTGGAGGTATGCTTGGGGTCATTGTCCATTTGGAAGACCCATTTGTGACCAAGCTTTAACTTCCTGACTGATGTCTTGAGATGTTGTTTCAATATATCCACATAATTTTCTTTCCTCATGGTGCCATCTATTTTGTGAAGTGCACCAGTCCATCCTGCAGCAAAGCACCCCCACAACATGATGATGCCACCCACGTGCTTCAAGGTTGGGATGGTGTTCTTCGGCTTGCAAGCCTCTGGTCTGGCTTCTTTATGGCGGTTTTGGAGCAGTGGCTTCTAGCTTGCTGAGCGGCCGTTCAGGTTATTTCAGTATAGGACTGGTTTTACTGTGGATATAGATACTTTTGTACCTGTTTCCTCCAGCATCTTCACAAGGTCCTTTGCTGTTGTTCTGGGACTGATTTGCACTTTTCGCACCAAAGTACGTTCATCTCTAGGAGATAGAACGCGTCTCCTTTCTGGGCGGTATGATGGCTGCGTGGTCCCATGGTGTTTATACTTGCATACTATTGTTTGTACAGATGAACGTGGTACCTTCAGGCGTTTGGAAATTGCTCCCAAGGATGAAACAGAGGTCTACCATTTTTTTCTGAGGTCTTGGCTGATTTCTTTTGATTTTCCCATGATGTCAAGCAAAGAGGCACTGAGTTTGAAGGTAGGCCTTGAAATACATCCACAGGTACACCTCCAATTGACCTAAATTATGTCAATTAGCCTATCAGAAGCTTCTAAAGCCATGACATTTTCTGGAATTTTCCAAGTTGTTTAAAGGCACAGTCAACTTAGTGTATGTAAACTTCTGACCGACTGGAATTGTGATACAGTGAAATATAAGTGAAATAATCTGTCTTTAAACAGTTATTGGAAAAATTACTTCTGTCATGCACAAAGCAGATGTCCTAACCGACATGCCAAAACTATAGTTTGTTAACAAGAAATTTGTGGAGTGGTTGAAAAACGAATTTTAATGACTCCAACCTAAGTGTCTGCAAACTTCCGACTTCAACTGTACCTGACATAGTATTTAGTCCCGGTTTAGATGTGTATATACTGTATGTTATCTGACATAGCATTTAACCCAGGTTAAGGTGTGTCTACTGTATGATACCTGACGTAGTATTTAGCCCAGGTTTAGGTGTGTACACTGTATGATACCTGACATAGTATTTAGTCCAGGTTTAGGTGTGTATGCTGTATGATACCTGACGTAGTATTTAGCCCAGGTTTAGGTGTGTACACTGTATGATACCTGACATAGTATTTAGTCCAGGTTTAGGTGTGTCTACTGTATGATACCTGACGTAGTATTTAGCCCAGGTTTAGGTGTGTACACTGTATGATACCTGACATAGTATTTAGTCCAGGTTTAGGTGTGTATGCTGTATGATACCTGACGTAGTATTTAGCCCAGGTTTAGGTGTGTACACTGTATGATACCTGACATAGTATTTAGTCCAGGTTTAGGTGTGTCTACTGTATGATACCTGACGTAGTATTTAGCCCAGGTTTAGGTGTGTACACTGTATGTTATCTGACATAGCATTTAACCCAGGTTAAGGTGTGTCTACTGTATGATACCTGACGTAGTATTTAGCCCAGGTTTAGGTGTGTACACTGTATGATACCTGACATAGTATTTAGCCCAGGTTTAGGTGTGTCTACTGTATGATACCTGACGTAGTATTTAGCCCAGGTTTAGGTGTGTACACTGTATGATACCTGACATAGTATTTAGTCCAGGTTTAGGTGTGTATGCTGTATGATACCTGACATAGTATTTAGCCCAGGCCGTGTGCTCCTTGCCCCCAGGCTGGCCCTTCAGAGAGCCCTTGCCAGTGAGAGCACTGTTGGTCTGCAACCATGCGGGGGCGCTCCAGGAATTTGCCAGCAGAGACAGTGGGTGGGGCGACAGGGCCTGGGCTCGCTGCAGCAGGGGGATCTGGGATTGGACCAACAACAGGAAGTGTTCTGGGTACATACATTTAAGATGATTTGTGTCCAGGCCTCTCTTGAGTCTTGTGTCCTGGTCTCTCTTGAGTCTTGTGTCCTGGTCTCTCTTGGGCCTTGTGTCCTGGTCTCTCTTGAGCCTTGTGTCCAGGTCTCTCTTGAGCCTTGTGTCCAGGTCTCTCTTGATCCTTCTGTCCAGGTCTCTCTTGAGCCTTCTGTCCAGATCTCTCTTGAGCCTTGTGTCCAGGTCTCTCTTGAGCCTTGTGTCTAGGTCTCTTGAGCCTTGTGTCCAGGTCTCTCTTGAGCCTTGTGTCCAGGTCTCTCTTGAGCCTTGTGTCCAGGTCTCTCTTGAGCCTTGTGTCCAGGTCTCTCTTGAGCCTTGTGCCCAGGTCTCTCTTGAGCCTTGTGTCCAGGTCTCTCTTGAGCCTTGTGTCCAGGTCTCTCTTGAGCCTTGTGTCCAGGTCTCTCTTGAGCCTTGTGTCCAGGTCTCTCTTGGGCCTTGTGTCCAGGTCTCTCTTGAGCCTTGTGTCCAGGTCTCTCTTGAGTCTTGTGTCCAGGTCTCTCTTGAGCCTTGTGTCCAGGTCTCTCTTGAGCCTTGTGTCTAGGTCTCTTGAGCCTTGTGTCCAGGTCTCTTGAGCCTTGTGTCCAGGTCTCTCTTGAGCCTTGTGTCCAGGTCTCTCTTGAGCCTTGTGCCCAGGTCTCTCTTGAGCCTTGTGTCCAGGTCTCTCTTGAGCCTTGTGTCCAGGTCTCTCTTGAGTCTTGTGTCCAGGTCTCTCTTGGGCCTTGTGTCCTGGTCTCTCTTGGGCCTTGTGTCCTGGTCTCTCTTGGGCCTTGTGTCCTGGTCTCTCTTGGGCCTTGTGTCCTGGTCTCTCTTGAGCCTTGTATCCAGGTCTCTCTTGAGTCTTGTGTCCAGGTCTCTCTTGAGCCTTGTGTCCAGGTCTCTCTTGAGCCTTGTGTCCAGGTCTCTCTTGAGCCTTGTGTCCAGGTCTCTCTTGGGCCTTGTGTCCAGGTCTCTCTTGGGCCTTGTGTCCAGGTCTTACTTGAGTCCATGTCTCTTGTGATAGAAAGATTACATATTTACCTGATTTGTTTGATATTAATAGTTAACGGCTATATACTTAACAAAAAGTAGGACATTTATGTTCTGTTTAATTATGTGTTACTGTAAAGAGATGGTTTCCACTCTAGCTTCCTGCAGTTTGTCTGGGCGTATGTTCAAGGAAATTAGATTTAGCTAGAGATAGATTGAGCTGACAATGACTTGGTGATTTAAAACCTAAAGCTAGCATTCCATAGACAAGATGTGGTGTGTGTGTGACCTGAGATTGAGATAGCCTGGAAGAGTATAGAACACTGCCTCATTGTCTCATCTTCCTGGCATCTGGGAAACTAAGCCGGGTTGGGGTAAAACAACATCCCATGCAGACAACCAGGAGACGGACAAGCCTGACTGGAACCAGCCCGACTAAGCATTTTTAGGTCCTATATAATCTGTTTGATCATTTTCAGTTAGGCTGTTGGGTTGAGTAGTTTCATTATTGCAATAATTAATCGATATTGAATAAAGA
This sequence comes from Salmo trutta, assembly GCF_901001165.1. NCBI lineage: Eukaryota > Metazoa > Chordata > Actinopteri > Salmoniformes > Salmonidae > Salmo > Salmo trutta. The sequence continues at coordinate 1,601,935 of NC_042993.1, read as the reverse complement.
TAATTGTTTGAAGAAATGACAGTCTCTCTCACTTGATTAGAATATTTCACCACACTCTCTTGAGTCCAGGTCTCCCCTTAAAACAAGACTAACCTGGTTAAATAAAGGTTCAATAAAATAACAAATTGTATGGTGTGAACCCAGTGGAAAATTGAGTAGTACTCCTGTATGCCATCATATTTTATGGCGAATCTCATCCAAACTTTTTTTCTTTGTCAACAACAAAAAATGAAATTATATTGATCGGAAACGGTGCTATTTGTAGACAAAAAGGGGTTCATCTTACCTGAGAGGGTTCTATCTGGAACCTTTTTTCAGAGGGTTCTCCTACAGGATAAAGGGTTTTACGTAGCACTCTTTTTTTCTGAGAGTGCACCACCTAGTACAGTAACTATAATGTTTGTGTCCTCATCCAGTCTCTGTAAAGGACCCATTAATTCTACAGCTATTCTTTCAAAATGTCAACCTGTGATAGATTTTGTCATGGATGCTCTGGACGCTGGTCCCTATAACTTGTGTGCATCGCATGCCACGCAGCCCTTACATCACTGCTTTATGGCTTTCCGCTAGCCTGGCCAATAAAATCTTGCTCTTATTTTACAAGTTACTTTTTCAACCATTAAATGGCTTCCTTCCTGTCCTGAAATCTATGGATTTCACATGACTGGGCAGGGGCACAGCCATGGGTTGGCCTGGGAGGGCATAGACTCACCCCATTGGTTGCCATTTTATTTATGTTTTATTTTATTTAACCTTTATTTAAGTAGGCAAGTCATTTAAGAACAAATTCTTATTTACAATGACGGCCTACCAAAAGGCAAAAATCCTCCATCGGGGATGGGGGCTGGGATGAAACATTTAAAATAAAATATAAATATAGGACAAAACACACATCACGACAAGAGAGACAACACAACACTACATAAAGAGAGACCTAAGACAACAGCATAGCAAGGCAGCAACACATGACAACACGGCATGGTAGCAGCACAAAACATGGTACAAACATTATTTGGCACAAACAACAGCACAAAGGGCAAGAAGGTAGAGACAACAATACATGCCTGCCCACTGGGGAGCCAAGCCCAGAAAATAAGATTTTAGTTTTTCCCCACAAAAGGGCTTTATTACAGACAGAAATACTCCTCAGTTTCATCAGCTGTCTGGGTGGCTGGTCTCAGACGATACCGCAGGTGAAGAATCCAGATGTGGAGGTCCTGGGCTGGCGTTGTTACACATGTTCTGTGGATGTGAGGCTGGTTGAACGTATTACCAAATTCTCTAAAACAACGTTAACATTACATTCTCTGGCAACAGCTCTGGTGGACATTCCTGCAGTCAGCATGGCAATTGCACACTCCCTCAAAACTTTAGACATATTTGATATTGTGTTGTTCGACCAAATTGCACATTTTAGAGTGGCCATTTATTGTCCCCAGCACAAGGCGTAGTGATAATGCTGTTTAATCAGCTTCTTGATATCAAACACCTGTTAGTTAGATGGATTATCTCGGCAAAGGAGAAATGCTCACTAACAGGGATGTAAACATATTTCTGCACAAAATTTGAGAAAAATAAGCTTTTTGTGCATATGGAACATTTCTGGGATCTTTTATTTCAGCTCATGAAACATGGAACCAACTCTTTACATGTTTTATTTACATTCTCTCCTCTTCAGGCACTCTGTTAAACCTACCTGTCTCTATAGCCAGAGGGAGGGTTCCGGATCTGAGTGGTGCACAAACTGACCTTTGGCTTTTTGTTAGGTCCAGGTGGACATATGGTTCAGGGGTGTCGTTTCTCTTTGATAAGTTTAGGTTTAACTGCACGTTTCCTTGTGGATCAAAAAACCTGGCCCTGATTTGGTTAATTTGTTCCTGAATATATATACTGCAAATCAGTTTCACAAAAAAATATATAATTCTCTAGCCCATGGATAGTTACAGTATGAGTAAGGTCCCAGTCAAATCAAATCAAAGTTTATTTATCACGTGCGCCGAATACAACAGGTGTAGGTAGACCTTACAGTGAAATGTTTACTTATAGGCCCTAACCAACAGTGCAATTTTTAAGTAAAAAATAGGTATTAGGTGAACAATAAGTAAAGAAATAAAAACAACAATAAAAAGACAGTGTAAAATAACAGTACATTTGTGTTATTTGCAGACGCTCTTATCCAGAGCGACTTACAGTAGTGAATGCATACATTTTCATACATTTTATTTTTTCCCCGTAGGAATCGAACCCACAACCCTGGCGTTGCAAATACCATGCTCTACCAACTGAGCCACATGGGACCACGGGACCAGTAGCGAGGCTATATACAGTAGCGAGGCTATATATGGTTAAAGTGACTATGCATATATGATAAACAGTGAGTAGCAGTAGCGTAAAAGTGGGGTTGGTGGGTTCGATAAATCCAACATATGCACCACACAGAACGCACTGCAACTGCCCCTGCAACGCAATGCTGAAAAGGAAAACACAGCGTTCCATTGGAAATTAATGTACTTTTGGTGTACCTAAATGCAATAATGCCTCGATCATACCGACAGCTTCATTACATTTTTTATACACCAGAAGTACATTCATTTCCAATGGAATGCTGCGTTTGCCTTACAGCATTGCGTTGCGTTGCAGAGGCAGTTGCAGTGCGTTCTGTGTGGTGCATAGGTTGGATTTATCGAAATGATGCATAGACGGCTTGACATTAATGGTAGCAGAAGGTGAATGTTGAACTTTTGTAGCACACATATCTAGATGACGCTGCGTACCATTTTGCGCAATAATGCTGTAGGTGTGAAAGAGGTGTACTCCTGTTTGTCTGATCAAGACGTGACCGATAGGCCTATGCATTGGTCCCAATTGAAATATTTATTAAGATATAACTGCAGCGGTCCGCGGACACAAAACCGATCCAAATGTAGCATACATTGGTCAGAAAATCGATTCAAACCTTTACGAATAGCTGCTTCACCGATAATTTCTGCTCATATTACTTTCTTTCTACCTTCCGAAAACACCTCAACTTATGCAACAATTGGTGCGTCCACTCCTCAGTGTGGTACCCAGCATGTAACTTAGTAAAGTCATCGATCTACAAGTCAATTTGCATGCTGAAAATCCCCCAGGGAATATCAGTAACCTACTCAAACTGCGCAGTGTGCCCAGCTTTGAAAACTGCCCAGCTTCGCACTGTGAATAGGTTCGCACGCTGCCAAAGCAAGGTAGGTGGCCTGTTCTTAAAAGCCTTGATCACACGCACAGTGTTTTGCGCAAAATGGTACGCAGCATCATTTAGATGTTTGCAACAAAAGTTCAACATACACCTTCTGGTACCATTTCTGTCAAGCCATCTTCGCAAACAGTTTGACGCATACACATATACACCACACAGAACGCACTGCGACTGCCTCTGTAACTCAATGCTGCAAGGCAAAGGCAGCATTCCATTGTAAATGAATGTACTTCCGGTGTACCAAAATGGAATAACACTGTTGGTGTGATCGAGTCATTTGATCTTGCACTTCTGTGCAATATGGTGTAATTGCAGACCACAATTCGGGCGTTCCTTGTTATCAGGAAACGCCTGTCGGTATCTGCCATTGCTCAGCCCATCATATTAGGAAATACCCATTGGTGCCTGTCATTGGTCAGTCCATTGATACCTGCCATTGGTCAGTTCCTGCACTGTCCCATATTGTTTATAGCAAAGAGACTTACAGATTTCCGATGTGGAAAAAGTAGCTAATTTTAAAGTCTTTAAAAAAAAATGTTTTAACCTCTTTTTTAACTAGACAAGTCAGTTAAGAACAAATTCTTATTTACTTTGACGGCCTACACCGGCCAAACCCTGGGCCAGCTCTGGGCCAATTGTGCGCTGCCCTATGGTACTCCCAATCACGGCCAGTTGTGTGTGTGAATGCCCACCGCCCCATTATGTAATGTCTGCTAAAATGTTTTATTTGGTTCTTCAGTGATAGATTAGGTTCACTTTTATTCAATACAAGTAAATACCAACAAAATCCAACTGGTTACATGGAATGTGCACTGGCAACATAATGGAGGGGGGGCATATGGTTCTCGAACACTTAAAGAGATTGTCAGCAGATGTGGTTGCAAGTGTTCCATTTTTAAGAAAAGGAGAATTGTCATATTTAAAGAGGAGCTGGGTTGGAGAGGCCTATGCTGCCACCTACTGTAGTAACAGCAGAGGTGTAGGCATACTGATAAATAAGAATACACAAATGTCCCTTATATCCTAGCACATGGACCAAGAAGGCCTTTTTTCTAATGTTGAATTGTACCTTACATGGTGAAAAATACACATTGATTTAATTGTATGTCACACCAGAGGCAAATCTAGTGTTTTTAGATTGAATTCAAGCTATATTAGATCAAATCCAGATAGGAACTATTATTTTAGCAGGTGACCTAAATCATACATTCGATAAGATTGACAGACTTAGTAATAAAAAAGTCACATTTAAGGAGCCTCTAAAGAGGCTGAAAAATGTCATCTCTACAAATAATGTACAGGACACCTGGAGATTACTATTCCCAACTACAAATGATTATTCATTTTTTTCTCTAAGTAAGAAAAACTACTCAAGAATTGACTACATTTCTTTCTCTCCAAAAATGCATTCAACAATTTACTGGATAAAAAAAATGGTGATGTACAGTTGAAGTCGGAAGTTTACATCCACTTAGGTTGGAGTCATTAAAACTCATTTTTCAACCACTCCACAAATTTCTTGTTTACAAACTATAATTTTGGCAAGTCGGTGAGGACATCTACTTTGTGCATGATAAAAGTAACTTTTCCAACAATTATTTACAGACAGATTATTTCACTTATAATTCACTTTATCACAATTCCAGTGGGTCAGAAGTTTACATACACTTTGTTGACAGTGCCTTTAAACAGCTTGGAAAATTCCAGAAAATTATGTCATGGCTTTAGAAGCTTCTGAAAAGCTAATTGACATCCTTTGAGTCAATTGGAGGTGTAACTGTGGATGTATTTCAAGGCCTACCTTCAAACTCAGTGCCTCTTTGCTTGACATCATGGGAAAATCAAAAGAAATCAGCCAAGACCTCAGAAAAAAATGGTAGACCTCCACAAGTCTGTTTCATCCTTGGGAGCAATTTCCAAATGCCTGAAGGTACCACGTACATCTGTAGAAACAATAGTACGCAAGTATAAACACCATGGGACCACGCAGCTGTCATACTGCTCAGGAAGGCGACACGTTCTGTCTCCTAGAGATGAATGTATTTTGGTGCGAAAAGTGCAAATCAATCCCAGAACAACAGTAAAGGACCTTGTGAAGATGCTGGAGGAAACAGGTATAAAAGTATCTATATCCACAGTAAAACGAGTCCTATATCGATATAATCTGAAAGGCCGCTCAGCAAGGAAGAAGCCATTGCTCCAAAACCGCCATAAAAAAGCCAGACTACGGTTTGCAACTGCACATGGGGACAAAGATCGTACTTTTTGGAGAAATGTCCTCTGGTCTGATGAAACAAAAATATAACTATTTGGCCATAATGACCATCGTTATGTTTGGAGGAAAAAGGGGGAGGCTTGCAAGCCGAAGAACACCATCCCACCCGTGAAGCACGGGGGTGGCAGCATCATGTTGTGGGTGTGCTTTGCTGCAGGAGGAACTGGTGCACTTCACAAAATAGATGGCATCATGAGGAGGAAAATGTATGTGAATATATTGAAGCAAAATCTCAAGACATCAGTCAGGAAGTTAAAGCTTGGTCGCAAATGGGTCTTCCAAATGGACAATGACCCCAAGCATTCTTCCAAAGTTGTGGCAAAATGGCTTAAGGACAACAAAGTCAAGATATTGGAGTGGCCATCACAAAGCCCTGACCTCAATCCCATAGAAAATGTGTGGGCAGAACTGAAAAGGTGTCTGCGAGCAAGGAGGCCTACAAACCTGAGTCAGTTACACCAGCTCTGTCAGGAGGAATGGGCCAAATTTCACCCAACTTATTGTGGAAAGCTTGTAGAAGGCTACCCGAAACGTTTGACTCAAGTTAAACAATTTAAAGACAATGCTACCAAATAGTAATTGAGTGTATGTAAACTTCTGACCCACTGGGAATGTGATGGAAGAAATAAAATCTCAAATAAATCACGCTCTACTATTATTCTGACATTTCACATTCTTAAAATAAAGTGGTGATCCTAACTGACCTAAGACAGGGAATGTTTACTAGGATTAAATGTCAGGAATTGTGAAACTGAGTTTAAATGTATTTGGCTAAGGTGTATGTAAACTTCCGACTTCAACTGTAGTGATATTGATCATTCTGCTTAATTACACCAACAGAAAAATACACTTAGGAACAGTGGTTGGAGAATCATCAGCGGGCATCTTCTGGATCCGAAATGTATTAAATACGTAAATTAAAACCTTACCATTACAAAGGTAGACATTGAGGACAGAGAAAAGCCAACCGCCGATATAATTTGGTATGCCTTCTCTGGGATCGGCATCCCGCTAGCGGGACACCAGTCGACAACTTCCGGTGAAATTGGAGGGCGCGCAATTCAAATAAATAATCATAAAAATTATGGATATTAAACATTTTGGTACATACAAGTATCTTATATCGGTTAAAAGCTTAAATTCTTGTTAATCTAACTGCATTGTCCGATTTACAATAGGCTTTACAGCGAAAGCATACCATGCGATTGTTTGAGGACGGCGCCCCACATCAACATATTTTTTCAACCAGCACAGGCTTCATAACATCACGAATAGCGATTAAATAATCACTTACTTTTTGAAAATCTTCCTCTGTTTGTGCAATCCAAGCGGTCCCAGCTACAACATGCCTGGTTGTTTTGTGAGATAAAATCCTTCTTTATATCCCAAAAAGTCTGTGTAGATGGCGCCATTGATTTTGAGTAATCCACTCGTTCAACATGCAGACAAAGGAATCAAAAAAGCTACTGCTAAACCTTGTTAAAACAAGTCAAACGGTTAACCAACTAGGCCATCATTGTAAATAAGAATGTGTTCTTAACTGACTTGCCTAGTTAAATAAAATGTAAAAAAACTGAAGGGGAATGATGATCTCATACTGCAAGAAGTTAAATCTGATTTAGAAAAATAAATAAATCACAATCTTAGAAAAATCCCATAAAAAATCTTTAGAAGATAAAGAAGAAAATAACATTTCTGAATTTAAGCAGGAATACGTTATTTTACTTTTGAAGAGAGCCAACAACTCAAATAAAGAATACTACTTAATGGAAAATAACCCTGGTAAATATCTCACAAAAGGAATACACGCTAAACCAGTTATAATTGTAAAAGATAAAGATTCAAATTCATGTTAATTAGAAACAACAACGCAGATAATGACAATTTTAAAAGCTTCAATGGAAATTGATATGAATCAGAATTAAACAGTTGGACGAATCCTGTAGCCTTCTTAGACTCAACAACCCTGAAGCAATTATCAGCAGATGAAAAATAAATCACTAAAAGCAGAGACCACCAAAAAATAAATATTAGATGCTTTAAAACATTAGCGTGGAGAAAAAGCACCAGGAATGGACAGCTTTCTCATAGAATTACCTGCTGAATGGACTTACAATATGACACATAAATTATATGTTTTAGTTTGAAACGATATGGTTTGATTAGAGAACCAATTGATGAGATTCAGTTTGATGCTATATGATTCGATGCTCTAACATTTGTTGCATAACACATTCATTTCCAATTCAAAATGAATATCTGCTGCTGATGGAGCTCATGGGCTAGGCCTCTCTGAGCTGGATCTGTGTGTCTGCGTGTAAATGATGTATGTGTGTATTGGCACCTGAGCTGAGCAATTCGTTTAGCAATAATGGAGACTAGGCATCTACCACCCCACTCAATGTGGTCTCCGAGCATTTCCTGTTATTCTGTAAGTAAATCCGAGACACTGCATTTAGTATGGATATGCAGAGGCGATTTTAGCATGTAAATCTTGGTGGGTGAACCAACAAAAAATGTTTTAGATGCATGACAGCAAAGCCACTACACAACACTAAGCAATACACGAATTGCACTATAATGGTGACAAACGATGCCCACAAACTGTTAGGGCCTACATAAAGCTGTCCCAGCAGCAGAGATTTATTTTCAGCACAATGGACTAAATCATTACCACTGCTACACCTGGCTATCAGTGGAGCCTTGTCTGGCAGCGAAACAGTTAATTCATCCTCATTTACTGCCTTTTAAAAAAACATAGCTGATATGGCTGACTTGTTTAAACAAATGTGTTTTCTACTGATAATTGAGATGTACAAACTATGGCATAAGGGGACAACGAGCGGATAAGAGGCAATCCGTAATTTCGATTACGACATTAATGAGCGATCTAGGACGGACTTAGTCAATATAGCTATTTGTTCAGCACTTTTGAAATGTACAGCGACAGAATTCAGAACATGGGCCGTTCTTACAGTATTCTCCCTGTACACCAAGTCAGTACCGTAGGATAAAGGGGGCATATAAGCAGACAAAGAAAGCTCTTACAATATTCAATTATTACATTTCTCTACATGTGCACCACCAAGTCAGAACAGTAGGGGGGAAAGGGACCAAATTATTAGGGTGAGACACATGGGCTACTAACAGCTTACTACACAACATACACCTAGTAGTACTTTCTTAGCTACAGTATACATATCTCACTGGTATATTACATCATTTATGCAGTAGCAAACAAGACATTTTTGGACTCCCCTTGTTGTGCTGTGCTCACTTGAACAGGAAGGTGGCGCGGCGGTCCTTGTGGGCAAATTTTTCATCAAACTTTGTCATCAAAGTCTGGCATTTTCTGGATTGATGGTGCTTTCAAGACAATTGGGAACTCGGAAAAAAACAAAGTTGAATCATGACGTCAGTGATCTTCAGGTCGGAGCTCTAGATAGAGGCCCAAGTTCAGAACTTAGAATTCCGCGTTGAACGACCGTTCAAAACATATTTTCCCAGTCTGAGCTTGTTTTTTTCAGTTCCCAGTTGTCTTGAACTCACTAAAGTCTGAGATTTTCAAGTTCCAAGTTTCCAGTTGTTTTGAACGCGGCAGAAGGCATGTTGGATTGACAGCATGGCCAATGTATCCAAACTTTTCTGGCCCATGGTGTTGAATGTTTATCCTTTTAAGCTTGGAATAGAGACCCTTAAACCGAGACTTGGACCACACACCCTCTCCACTGAATAGCAGGCTAGTGATTGCTTTGCAATGCTTTCATTTAGCCACTGATTCCTTCCAAACCACTCATTGGTGAATTTGCAATTTCCAACTTGTTGTGTAATGTTTATGTCAAATGGCAGATGAGCACCAATACATTTTATCTATAATTTCTCTTCATATAACAAGGATTTTCTAGCAGATTGTCACTGTGATTCATGATGATGACTGTTTGTCTAGCTTGCTAGCAAAAATGTTTAAAGTATGATGTTGACATGATCAGTCTAATCAAAGCTACGGTAGATATAACGTGTTTTGACAATTTATCTTTGGCCAATGACTTCTAATGTTACTCTATGGCAGCACCCATGGGGCTTGAATTTGAGGTCTCCCTGTAGATTTTGCAGTGATGTAGTGTCCCCATGAGTGACAGAACACTGTGCCAATCACGGCACAACTAGAGAACATTACCAACCCCTAGCTCCGTATTTTCCGATGGCTGCCTCACCACCACAGAAAGCACTGAGCTTGGCTGAGACACCTGCATTTTGGAGCTGCCTTACTCAAGAAAGCAAAAAAGAGACCATGTTTCCTATGCGGATTTATTAACTAAATGTTTTATATATTTTTTACATTGTTTGCAAACTGATATGTGACACGTATTAATGCCAAAATAACATGTAAAGCAGGCTCTGCCCCACCTTCCCTCAATGACGCGTCGCCACTGATATGTTACGTTTCCTAATGTGTGTATTCATTTGTGATGTTCATTATACATTTCCATTGATATGTTACGAATTGCAGATTTTAATTTAGAATGGAAAATGAAACAAATCTTAGTGCATCGATTTACATCGCACCAAACCAAATCGCATTGATTATTCTCTAATCAAACCGAATCACACCGAATTGTTTCATATGAAAACGTATCATTCCTGTATCATATCGCAGACCAAGTATCTAGATGCGTATCAAATCGTCTTGAGTGGGATAAATGCACACCCCTAATATCTTTAATTTAGCTTTCGAACACTTTCCGCGAATAAGGAAAAATAATTTGGGAAATTTTATCACCCTATAACTTCATTATTTATTTTTTAAGTAATCATTTAAAAGTGGATGAAGGGAATGCACAGCAGTATAGAACAGAGGCATCCTGAACAGAGGCATCCTGAACAGAGGTCATCTTTCTCTAACATGTTTATATGCTAATTCATTTTCTCTTTGCAGACCGATGGCAACTTTGTGCTCTACGGTTGGGGTCGGGTTGTCTGGGCATCAAACACTGAGAACAAAGATGCTCAGAGGCTCATCCTCCAACAGGATGGCAACCTGGTCATCTACACCACACAGGACCGTCCCATTTGGGCAAGTAACACCGGCCGTTGCAACAATACACAAAGAGGTCACCTCACCCTCACTGACAAAGGTACCCTGGAGCTCTACGGAGATGGAGAGGTGATCTGGACATCATAACATCATTGGATCCTCATACCTGTCCACTGTAACACCGGCCGTTGCAACAATGCACAAAGAGGTCACCTCACCCTCACCGACGAAGATGCCCTGATGCTCTACAGTCCCAGAAATGTGGTCTGGTGTTCTCGTGAGGACACTAGTAATGAGGCAGAGTAACATCTTCACTTTATCATACCTGTCTATACCACTAAAATGTGGATTCAAAAGCCTTGAGGCTTTTTCAAATCAAATCAAATGTTATTAGTCACATGCGCCGAATACAACAGGTGTAGTTACGAGCCCCTAACCAACAATACAGTTTTAAAAAATACGGATAAGAATAAGAAATAAAAGTAACAAGTAATTAAAGAGCAGCAGTAAAATAACAATAGCGAAACTATATACAAGGGGATGCCGGTACAGAGTCAATGTGCGGGGGCACCGGTTAGTTGAGGTAATATGTACATGTAGGTAGTTATTAAAGTGACTATGCATAGATGATAACAACAGAGAGTAGCAGCGGTGTAAAAGGGGGGGCAATGCAAATATTCTGGGTAGCCATTTGATTAGGTGTTCAGGAGTCTTATGGCTTGGGGGTAGAAGCTGTTTAGAAGCCTCTTGGACCTAGATTGCCATGCGGTAGCAGAGAGAACAGTCTATGACTAGGGTGGCTGGAGTCTTTGACAATTATTAGGGCCTTCCTCTGACACCGCCTGGTATAGAGGTCCTGGATGGCAGGACCTCCTCCAAAATCCCCACGAGTTTGATGTTCAGCCTACGACTCCTGCCCTCTAAATTGAGAACCTTCGTTTGTAACCCTTTGATTTGGTAAAATAAAGAATATATTGACTTTTAAAGTAGTGGTTTGTGTTGTAATTCTGTGCATTGTGACTGTGCTGATTCTCAATGTTTTCTGAAGACAATAAACATCACTACTAACTTTTCATCATGGAGATTATAGCTTTATTGGCTCACATAAAATAATATATGAGACCTCAGAGATACTGTATTATGCATCACAACAGAATAAATTATGGGGGGATACACACATATACATGGATTATAACGTTACAGCTACAGTGAGGGAGAAAAGTATTTGATCCCCTGCTGATTTTGTACGTTTGCCCACTGACAAAGAAATGATCAGTCTATAATTTTAATGGTAGGTTTATGTGAACAGTGAGAGACAGAATAACAACAAAATAATCCAGAAAAATGCATGTCAAAAATGTTATAAAATTATTTGCATTTTAATGAGGGAAATAAGTTTTTGACCCCTCTGCAAAACATGACTGAGTACTTGTTGGCAAAACCCTTGTTGGCAATCACAGAGGTCAGACGTTTCTTGTAGTTGGCCACCAGGTTTGCACACATCTCAGGAGGGATTTTGTCCCACTCCTCTTTGCAGGTCTTCTCCAAGTCATTAAGGTTTCGAGGCTGACGTTTGGCAACTCAAACCTTCAGCTCCCTCCACAGATTTTCTATGGGATTAAGGTCTGGAGACTGGCTAGGCCACTCCAGGACCTTAATGTGCTTCTTCTTGAGCCACTCTTTTGTTGCCTTGGCCGTGTGTTTTGGGTCATTGTCATGCTGGAATACCCATCCACGACCCATTTTCAATGCCCTGGCTGAGGGAAGGAGGTTCTCACCCAAGATTTGACGGTACATGGCCCCGTCCATTGTCCCTTTGATGCGGTGAAGTTGTCCTGTCCCCTTAGCAGAAAAACACCCCCAAAGCATAATGTTTCCACCTCCATGTTTGACGGTGGGGATGGTGTTCTTGGGGTCATAGGCAGCATTCCTCCTCCTCCAAACCCGGCGAGTTAAGTTGATGCCAAAGAGCTCCATTTTGGTCTCATCTGACCACAACACTTTCACCCAGTTGTCCTCTGAATCATTCAGATGTTCATTGGCAAACTTCAGACGGGCATGTATATGTGCTTTCTTGAGCAGGGGGACCTTGCGGGCGCTGCAGGATTTCAGTCCTTCACGGCGTAGTGTGTTACCAATTGTTTTCTTGGTGACTATGGTCCCAGCTGCCTTGAGATCATTGACAAGATCCTCCCATATAGTTCTGGGCTGATTCCTCACCATTCTCCTGATCATTGCAACTCCACGAGGTGAGATCTTGCATGGAGCCCCAGGCCGAGGGATATTGACAGTTCTTTTGTGTTTCTTCCATTTGCGAATAATCGCACCAACTGTTGTCACCTTCTCACCAAGCTGCTTGGTGATGGTCTTGTAGCCCATTCCAGCCTTGTGTAGGTCTACAATCTTGTTCCTGACATCCTTGGAGAGCTCTTTGGTCTTGGCCATGGTGGAGAGTTTGGAATCTGATTGATTGATTGCTTCTGTGGACATGTGTCTTTTTTACAGGTAACAAGCTGAGATTAGGAGCACTCCCTTTAAGAGTGTGCTCCTAATCTCAGCTCGTTACCTTTATAAAAGACACCTGGGAGCCAGAAATCTTTCTGATTGAGAGGGGGTCAAATTCTTATTTCCTTCATTAAAATGCAAAAAACATTTTTGACATGTGTTTTTCTGGATATTTTTGTTGTTATTCTGTCTCTCACTGTTCAAATAAACCTACCATTAAAATTATAGACTGATCCTTTCTTTATCAGTGGGCAAACATACAAAATCAGCAGGGGATCAAATACTTTTTTCCCCCACTGTAACAATAGCTATCCGAACTATCTGCATTTACCCTTTTTGCACTAACTCATTACATATGCTGCTGTTGCTGTTTATTATCTATCCTGTTGCCTAGTCCCTACCTATATGTACCTATCTACCTCAATAACCTCAATTACCTCGTACCCCTGCACATTGACTCGGTACTGGTTCCCCCGTGTATATAGCCAAGTTATCGTTACTCATTGTGTATTTATTCCTTGTTATTTTACTGCTCCTCTTTAATTACTTTTTTTCTCTATTAGTTCTCTTTTTTTCTCTCTGCGTTGTTGGGAAGGGCCCATAAATAAGCCTTTCACTGTTAATCTACACCTGTTGTTTATGAAGCATGTGGCAAATACAATTTGATTAGATTTATTTGGATTTGCCACTGTTTTTAACCGTTTACATGTACATACTGACCCAACTTATATTGCCTGTCAAAAGACTGTTGATACTATTTGTGCTTTCTGAACTATAATCATTTGAAATTAGCTTAAAATCGCCATCGACTTCAAAGGGAAATGTGGGATTTGCCACTGCTCTTGATCCGGTTCAGCTAAAGACCAACCCAACATTCAAATGTGCAGAATGACTCAACATAGATAATGTCAACACAGCTTTTTGCTACCATTCATACTTTATAAACTATAAAGCTTGTTCTATCCCCATTCATTTTAATGGCGGATTGCAGGCTTCAACATTCTTAACTGAAATCCCTGCCACAGAACTTTCAGAATGTTCAAACTAAAACTTAAAAACACATTATATTGCTTAAGATACTATCTGATGCGGCGCCAGGATAAAGTGACTAAGGGGGGCGGTCAAATCTGCGATGGGGCAAAACATTTGGGGGGGTTTCGCATTGAAATTAAATAGAATTCTGATTATAATGTATAATCACGCTATACCACAATACACATAAAGTTCAAATGCCGAGACTCAGAGATCATTGAAATGCTTTTGAAATCTGTGATGCGCTGTATTAGCACAATGGACACCCTACAGCTAGGCCTTTTTGGTAATGAATATTACCTAAAAGATCGATAGGGCAATTCACCTATTACAAACAGCCTATGTGAATGCAGTCGTACACACAGCTGTTTTACCAAAAATAATGCAAACTAACTGCTGAAAGTTGTACCCTAGTTATTCATGCATGCAAACAAAAATACTGAATAGCAGTTTTGGCTTAGAATACCGAAAACTGCGAACAAAACAAACAGTGGTACCAACTAGTAGGAGTAGTAAACAAACAATCAGATGAATAAAGGCATGACACAATCTATATTTAGGCTAGTTATATTAACAGTAAATAAACGCAGTAAACCAAAGATGAACGGAGATCCAAAACATAGCCTACAGCAGGGTTCCCCAACTGGCGGCCCACGGGACGAATTTGTCGGATAAGTAATACTGCAAGACAGCACAGCACAGCAAATAAATTCACTTTTTGGCCTAAATTAAAACCTACAGAGTGAAACCCTTTTCTATTTTCAAGTATTGTGGTGGCAGCATCATGTTATGGGTATGCTTGTCATTGGCAGAGATTGGGGAGTTTGTCAGGATCAAAATAAATATGAAAGGAACAAAGCCCAGGTAAAAAGTTAGTCTTCGGAAAACCTGACCCTGGGATAGTTTTATTTTTCAGCTAGACAATTGCACACATTTTAATGCCAAAGACACACCAGAATGGATTGCCAAGAGGTGACAAGGTATAAATATCACTTCCCATCAATAATCCCCAAGCAACAATGCACTAAGCCTGGGAAATTTTAACAAAATCGATGGATATACTGTGTTACCCTAAGAGTTGTGCAAAATTGGTAGAATCTTAATAAAAATTATTTACAGAGGTAATGGCTGCCAAAGGTGCTTCCACCAAGTACTACTCTGAGGAGGGGGGTAACCCTGTTACTTATCAAATTATGACATTTATTTATTGGAACATTTTCACTTTTAAAATGTGAATTAGGTTGTGTAGACCTGTAGGAAAAAATCTAATGTAACCCGTTCTTAGCAAAATGTGAAAAAAGTTCAGGGGGGTGTAGACTTTCTTTTGGCACTGTATATTTTGCTGACGTACACTATGCTAATATGAAAAAAATTTAATTTAGGAAATTTTATCACCCTCTTAATTATCCCGTTCACTTAAAAATAATCATTTAAAAGTATCAAGGGAATGCACACCGCAGTACAGAACAGAGGCATCCTTTTATGCCCAATCACAGCCTTTAAACTAACTTTTTTTAAATCACAATTCGCCTCATGGTGAAATCTCTGAGCGGTTCCTGCCTCTCCCGAAACTACGTTAGGATTGCCGCCTGTATCGTTGTGGCGAAGTGGGTTTAATTTTACACTTTGGATGGTGCATCAATAATAGCTCCACCATACTCAAAGGGATATTCAATGTCTGTTTATTTGTATTTTTACCCAACTACCAAAGGCATCCTTTTACGCCAATTAATTTTATATTTGCAGGCCGATGGCAACTTTGTGCTCTACAGTTGGAGTCGGGTTCTCTGGGAATCAAACTCTGAACACAGATGCTCATGAGCTCATCCTCCAACAGGATGGGAACCTGGTCATCTACACCAGGGTTTCCCAAACTCAGTCCTGCTGAGTCAGTTGTGTAGTGCCAGGACAAAAAAAGTAAAACGTGCACCCAGGGGGGCCCCAGGACTGAGTTTGGGAAACCCTGATCTACACCACAGGGACATCCCACAGGCCACCCAACAATGCACAAAGAGGTCAACTCATCCTCACTGACAAAGGTGACCCGGTGCTCTACAGTCCCAGAAATGTGGTCTGGTGCTCGTGAGGACACTAGTAATGAGGCAGAGTAACATCTTCACTTTACCATACCTGTCTATTCCACTAAAATGTGGATTCAAAAGCCTTGAGGCTTTTTAACCCTTTGATTTGGTCAAATAAAAATGTATTGACTTTTAAAGTAGTGGTTTGTGTTGTAATTCTGCGCATTGTGTCAGATACTCTCTATATTCAAAAGACAAACATCATTACTAACTTTATCATGGAGAGAATAGCTTTATTGGCTCATATAAGAGAACATGAGATCTGTTTTTCATGTACATTTTTATTATGAAAAAGACACTATCATGCATCACACCAGAATAATTTATGGAGGGATACACACATATACATGGATTATAACGTTGCAGTTATGCGCGAGTCTGTATTGGTGTTCGTCCCATAGAGAATGATAGAGGCTGCTAGTGGCCTTGATAGTGCGTGGGCAGCACCATCGAGGGCTTCCACCATGCTTCCGCCATTTTAAAGTAGTCAAAGTAGTCAACTGAGTGGGGATTCCTATGAGTTGTAGCCTCAATGGGGCTGCCCATGCTGTCACAGACGCTGTAAAGGCACAGATATAAAGATGAGTCCTCTATCTATCTCTATGGTTTGTCCATGATTATGGGTGTGTGTGAGTGGGAGGGTGTGTGTGAGTGGGAGGGTGTGTGTGAGTGGGAGGGTGTGTGTGAGTGGGAGGGTGTGTGTGAGTGGGAGGGTGTGTGTGAGTGGGAGGGTGTGTGTGAGTGGGAGGGTGTGTGTGAGTGGGAGGGTGTGGGTCCATGTGTGATGTTACAGGAAGGCACACAGTCTCTCCAGTATAGAAGGGTTTCTGTTGCTGAGGAAGATCAGTTCTTTCTTCCCTTCCTCTGTCTGACCTGATGGAGAGAGAGAAATCTCTCAGAAATCAGTTCAACATGTCATAATCTAAACCATCACAAACAGTGCCAGTGGTGAAAGTGAATATCTCTTACTGTGTGGGTGTTGTAGCCAGTGGCGGTCCAGGTAGTAGAGGTAACAGCTCTCAAACTCCTTCTCACTGTAGAGGGAGACTGGTACTGGGACAAACGGGTCCATGCTGTCAAAGCCCTCCTGTAGGAGGAACACAGAGGATGAGGATAGACGTTTTTATAGGTGAACTTCTGTTTCTATTTGACTGGTCATACAATAACATGAAACATGATGCATGTAAACACGTCAGAAGGGTCTTGTCCAAAAACGTCTAGATCCTCCCCTTAGCCCTTGCTAGCCCAGATCAATAGACACCAAGGGTTAGAGGTAGTTTTTGGACTGGACATACAACAACATTAACCAGGATATAAACATGACCCCTGACCTCTCCCAGCAGCTCCTGGGGCAGGTAGGCAGAGCTTGGAGCGTAGAGAGACCCTGTCTGAGACAGAGTGGCGATGACCGCCCCTCCACACTGAGGAGAGAAAGAGAGGGAGAGAGAGAGATAGGGGTGGTGGTGTAAATCACAATCATGTAATTTTCTAGTGTCTATTAGACAGAGGATAACAACTCTATGCAGTTCTCACCCAGTCATTGTTGATCATCTTCCTCAAGTTATGAACCAACGTCAACTCCTCTGGAGCCACCTGACAGACAGGAGAAGAGAGAGACACAGAAAAAGTAGAGAGAGAAGGGAAAAGTGACAGGAAAAGAGGATGAAATGGAGGGGAGAAAGAGACAGGTCAGTCAATTAAGCAACCTTTACACAGAAATTACAAAGACACAAAAATGGAAGCAATAGAAATGAACATATATTTTTTTAGATCCACAGTGAGAGGTGAATGAATGTATAGGTGTATAAGTACAGGGCTCTTATCCTCCTTCTTGAGCGTGGTCCTTCCCCAGAGACCGTTGACTCCATCAACAGCCACAGCCAGCCTGAAGCCCCCCTCTGTCCCCCCAGCCTGTAGCCTCAGCTCCTTTAGAACTGCCCCCACCACATCACTGCTGCTCTTCACACGAGACACTCCCTGGGGTGAAAAAAAAACACAGTTTAACAATGATACGTGGTATGAGATTCTCAAGAGAAGTGCACTGAACCAGTTATGTTTCAGAACTGGAGCCCAGACGCAAGGCGTTCACATGATTCCCAGCCAAAACAGGTCGGAACAGTTTGCATATATTACGACGACATTGTGATGTTTGTGTTCATTTGTTTCTGGAGGCAAGCCGAAGTCGGTAGCTGAAGTCTACGCCCCTTCGTTGGTGATTGGTCAACAGTAGGGATTCTGCAATAAAGTCTGTCATTCAACAAGAGATTACTTGTTTTCATGCACCTTTTTTCATTGAAAATACTGCACCATACATCTTAGTTAGATATAAAATTGCACGACTAAGATATCCTTGGCAAAAACGTCATAACAGATTAAGTTATTTTAGATTAATTCTGACTACGGCATCTCAAAAATGGACAAACAGCACTAACACTCATTTTTCAAGTGAAGGTATTTTAAGGGAGCATGCGAGCACACTCATTCGGTTCGCCTAGCCAAGTTGGGCCAAACTGAAGGATGCTGACGCCTTAATAAAGGGCACGTTGACACTGGACTCACCATGTCCACCAGCTCCCCTAATGGCCGTCCCTCCTCAGTGCTCTCTCTCTTAGTCCACACGTACCGCTGCCTCAACTTGATCTAAAACAACAAGGGGAGACAGTCACAAATACAGGATGCCTCAAGGAGTAAAAATATGCTTAACAACTGTGTGCAATAGTATTTAAAATGACATCTCTGTACCCCACACACACACAATTATCAATAAGGTTCCTAAGTCAAACAATGAATTTCAAGCACAGATTCAACCAACGGCCAGGGAGCTTTTCCTATGGTTCACAAAGGACACCTATTGATAGTTGGGTAAAAATACAAATAAAACAGACATTGAATATCCCTTTGAGTATGGTGGAGCTATTATTGATGCACCATCAAAAGTGTAAAATTAAACCCACTTCGCCACAACGATACAGGCGGCAATCCTAACGTAGTTTCAGGAGAGGCAGGAACCGCTCAGAGATTTCACCATGAGGCGAATCGTGATTTAAAAAAAGTTAGTTTAAAGGCTGTGATAGGAGATAACGGAGGATGGATCAACATTGTAGTTATTTCACAATACTAACATAATTGAGTGAAATAGAGTGAAAAGAAGGAAGCCATCCTGTTTGCAATAAGGCACTAAAGTAATACCCCCAAAAATGTGACATGAAATTAACTTTTTGTCCAGAATACAAAGCGTTATGTTTGGGGGTAAATCCAACAAACACATCACTGAGTATCATGTCATATTTTCAAGAATGGTGGTGGCTGCATCATGTTATGGGTATGCTTGTCATCGGCAAGGCCTCTGGAGTTTTTTAGGATAAAAAGAAAGACACTGGGAAACAAACAAAGCCAAATATACACTGGAATTGCTTACCAAGATGACATTGAATTTTCCTGAGTGGCCTAGTTAGTGTTGACTTACAATCAGCTTGAAAATCTATGGCAATAGATGAAAATGGCTGTCTAGCAATGATCAACAACCAACTTCACTGAGCTTGACAATAAAAAAAATAAAAAAAGAATAATAGGCAAATATTGTACAATCCAGGTGTGCAAAAATCTCAGAGACTTACCCAGAAAGACTCACAGCTGTAATTGCTGCCAAAGGTGATTGACATGTATTAACTCATATCAAAATATTACGGTTTTATTTTCCATGAATTAAAAAAATTAAATGTTTCTTCCACTTTGAGAACTTGTGTAGATCGTTGACAAAAACAACAATTAAATCAATGTTAATCCTGCTTTGGAAACCGTCAAGGTGGGTGAATACTTTCTAAAGGCACTGTATCTTACTTCTAATGTTAGGATTAGGGGATGGTAAACTGATCATAGATTTGTTCCTACAGGCAACACGTACAGTGCCAGTCAAAAGTTTGGAAACACCTACTCATTCCAGTTTTTTTTTTTTTTTTACTATTTTCCACATTGTATAATAATAGTGAAGACATCAAAACTATGTAATAACATATGGAATCATGTAGTAACCCAAAACGTGTTAAACAAATCAGAAAATATTTTAGATTATTCAAAGTAGCCACCCTTTGTCTTGATGACAGCTTTGCACACACTGTGTGTCCAAACTTTTGACTGGCACTGTACCTGGCGCCCACTATCAATCTGAGGAGGAGGAGCTACCTTGGAGAGGAAGTGTTCATTGGTGGTTCTGAAGTTGCGTAGCCAGTTGGAGGCCTGTATTGGCTGGTCAAAGCGGGAGGCGTGGTAGGAGGAGGGCAACAGCTCCTTACAGTTCTTCACCCACAGGTGGGCTATAGAGGAGATTATTATCACAATCATTATTATCATCATCACCATTATTTTGTGCGTGTGTGTGTATGCCATGTTGGGGTGTGTGTATGTGTAGTACCATCTGGTATGTGTAGTACTAGCCATCCCTGTGTGGAGCAGTAGTGGACAGTATGACAGAGAGACATGGTCTTCCCACTGCCCTTCATCCCATCTTCACAACCAGTCAAGGTCAACACCAACACAATACAAGACAGGTAGACAACACTGGTCATAGAGCGGTATGGGGATGACTGTGTACACAGTCATGGCCAAAAGTTGATAATGACACAAATATTAATTTCCACAAAGTTTGCTGCCGAAGTTTGTATGATGGCAATTTGCATATAGTCCAGAATGTTATGAAGAGTGATCAGATGAATTGCAATTAATTGCAAAGTCCCTCTTTGCCATGCAAATGAACTGAATCCCCAAAAAAACATTTCCACTGCATTTCAGCCCTGCCACAATAGGACCAGCTGACATGTCAGTGATTCTCTCGTTAACACAGGTGTGAGTGTTGATGAGGACAAGGCTGGAGATCACTCTGTCATGCTGATTGAGTTCGAATAACAGACTGGACGTTTCAAAAGGAGGGTGGTGCTTGGAATCATTGTTCTTCTGTCAACCATGCTTACCTTCAAGGAAACACGTGCCGTCATCATTGCTTTGCACAAAAAGGGCTTCACAGGCAAGGATATTGCTGCCAGTAAGATTGCACCTAAATCAACCATTTATCGGATCATCAAGAACTTCAAGGAGAGCGGTTCAATTGTTGTGAAGAAGACTTCTGGGCGCCCAAGAAAGTCCAGCAAGCGCCAGGACCATCTAAAGTTGATTCAGCTGCGGGATCGGGGCACCACCAGTACAGAGCTTGCTCAGGAATGGCAGCAGGCAGGTGTGAGTGCATCTGCACGCACAGTGAGGTGAAGACTTTTGGAGGATAGCCTGGTGTCAAGAAGGGCAGCAAAGAAGCCACTTCTCTCCAGAAAAAAACATAACGGACAGACTGATATTCTGCAAAAGGTACAGGGATTGGACTGCTGAGGACTGGGGTAAAGTCATTTTCTCTGATGAATCCCCTTCCCGATTGTTTGGGGCATCCGGAAAAAAGCTTGTCCGGAGAAGACCGGAGCGCTACCATCAGACCTGTGTCATGCCAACAGTAAAGCATCCTGAGACCATTCATGTGTGGGGTTGCTTCTCAGCCAAGGGAGTGGGCTCACTCACAATTTTGCCTAAGAACACAGCCATGAATAAAGAATGGTACCAACACATCCTCCGAGAGCAACTTCTCCCAACCATCCAGGAACAGTTTGGTGACGAACAATGCCTTTTCCAGCATGATGGAGCACTTTGCCATAAAGCAAAAGTGATAACTAAGTGGCTCGGGGAACAAAACATTGATATTTTGGGTCCATGGCCAGGAAACTCCCCAGACCTTAATCCCATTGAGAACTTGTGGTCAATCCTCAAGAGGCAGGTAGACAAACAAAAACACACAAATTCTGACAAACTCCAAGCATTGATTATGCAAGAATGGGCTGCCATCAGTCAGGATGTGGCCCAGAAGTTAATTGACAGCATGCCAGGGCGGATTGCAGAGGTCTTGAAAAAGAAGGGTCAACACTGCAAATATTGACTCTTTGCATCAACTTCATGTAATTGTCAATAAAAGCCTTTGACACTTATGAAATGCTTGCAATTATACTTCAGTGTTCCATAGTAACATCTGACAAAAATATCTAAAGACACTGAAGCAGCAAACTTTGTGGAAATTAATATCCGTGTCATTCTCAAAACTTTTGGCCACGACTATATTAAATGTGTAAAGGTACATTGAGGTGTGATCAGGTGTATTAGGTAGGGTAGGATACAGAGTAGGTAGCGTATGGTGGGCTTGCTGTAGTCGGCTCTCTTCAGGTGAGATATCAGCTCCAGAGCTGGCTGCCTCACCATCACACAACCCTCGTTAAACGTCTTCACCTGGACACGGGTACAGACCGTCAGTCATACTGTAATATATATATACACATATATACACACACACACACACACACACACACACACACACAATACCTGTTGTTGGTATCGTGGCGGCAGGCCGTGGGGGAAGACAGTGTGGAAGTGGGAGGGGGGCACAGTGTAGTACTGCCCTAGGTGCTGTTCTGACTGACAGGCCTGGGGACAGAGGGAGATGAAACATCAGTACTCTCCACACTTATTACCACATGCTACAGAATAAAGTGTGATTGATTATTCCACCTACCGGGTCATTCTCCTGTGTTCTGAAGATGGAGAATGTCTCCGGTCTCGTCTCCATGCCAACCGCATCCAGCTGCTGGCCACACCCACTGCCATGGAGCGGCCGCACCGGCGCTACCTGTCCGTGACATCATCACATTCCACAGGTAAGATGCAGGTGGAGGTGTTGAGCGTCTATCATAGTCCAAAACGTGTACGCCTAAGCACAGCAGTGTTCTAGAATTTAGGACCGTTAGAATGAACTACAGTACAGTGGTGAGGCACAAAACACATTCTAACTAGTACCAGCACATCTCCAGAAAGACATGTACTGTATGTATCGTGCTGACTTTTCAAAATGCATTGATCACATGGAAAATGACATCCCAATGCATCTTAAATGTTCATAAATATTCATAGCTAGCACTAGCTCAAGATGTACTCTTAAGGAGCCTAACGTCGCCGTTACTCCTTAAGGTCCAAGGACCTTATGTTATTTTCAGAGGTAGACTGATGAGGATGAGGTAGTTGGATGGGCTATTTACAGATGGGCTATGTACAGGTGCAGTGATCTGCTCTGATAGCTGGTGCTTAAAGTTAGTGAGGGAGATATGGGTTTCCAGCTTCAGTGATTTTTGCAGTTTGTTCCAGTCATTGGCAGTAGAGAACTGGAAGGAAAGGCGGTCAAAGGAGGAATTGGCTTTGGGGATGACCAGTGAGATATACCTGCTGGAGCGCGTGCTATGGGTGGGTGCTGCTATGGTGACCAGTGAGCTGAGATAAGGCGGGGCTTTACCTAGCAAAGACTTAGATGACCTGGAGCCAGTGGGTTTGGCGACAAATATGTAGCGAGGGCCAGCCAACAAGAGCGTTCAGGTCGCAGTGGTGGGTGGTATATGGGGCTTTGGTGACAAAAACGGATGGCACTGTGATAGACTGCCACCAATTTGCTGAGTAGAGTGTTGGAGGCTAATTTGTAAATGGCATTGCCTAAGTCAAGGATCGGCAGGATAGTCAGATTTACTAGGGTATGTTTGGCAGCATGAGTGAAGGATGCTTTTTTGCGAAATAGGAAGCCGATTTTAGATTTAAATTTTGGATTGGAGATGCTTAATGTGAGTCTGGAAGGAGAGTTTACAGTCTAACCAGACACCTAGGTATGTGTAGTTGTCCACATATTCTATGTCAGAACCGTCCAAAGTAGTGATGCTTGATGGGCGGGCCGGTGTGGGCAGCAATCGGTTGAAGAGCATGCATTTAGTTTTACTTGCATTTAAGAGCAGTTGGAGGCCACGGAAGAAGAGTTGTATGGCATTGAAGCTCGTCTGGAGGTTAGTTAACACAGTGTCCAAAGAAGGGCCAGAAGTATATAAAATGGTGTCATCTGCATAGAGGTAGATCAGAGAATCACCAGCAGCAAGAGCGACATCATTGATGTATACAGAGAAAAGAGTCGGCCCGAGAATTGAACCCTGTGGCACCCCCATAGAGACTGCCAGAGGTCCGGACAACAGGCCCTCCGATTTGACACACTGAACTCTGTCTGAGAAGTAGTTGGTGAAACAGGCGAGGCAGTCATTTGAGAAACCAAGGGTGTTGAGTCTGCCGATAAGAATGTGGTGATTGACAGAGTCGAAAGCCTTGGCCAGGTCGATGAATACAGCTGCACAGTATTGTCTCTTATGGATGGCGGTTATGATATCATTTAGGACCTTGAGCGTGGCTGAGGTGGGCAGCGGTGAGGTGGGCCTCCTCTGCATCTCACAAAGACATGGCGGATGGAACCAAACATCTCAAATTTGGACTCATCAGACCAAAAGGACAGATTTCTACGAGTCTAATGTCCATTGCTAGTGTTTCTTGGCCCAAGCAAGTCTCTTCTTCTTATTGGTGTCCTTTAGTAGTGGTTTCTTTGCAGCAATTCGACTTGGTCTTTTACCAAATAGGGTTATCTTCAGTATACCACCCCTGCCTTGTCACAACACAACTGATTGGCTCAAATGCATTAAGGAAAGAAATTCCACAAATAAACTTTTACCAAGGTACACCTCTCAATTGAAATGCATTCCAGGTGACTGTCATGAAGCTGGTTGAGAGAATGGCAAGTGTGCAGAGCTTTGAGCTTTTCATTGTTTTGATGTCTTCACAATTATTCTACAATTTAGAAAATAGTAAAAAAATAAAGAAAAAACCTTGAATGAGTAGGTGTGTCCAAACTTTTGACTGGTACTGTATATTTTTTTAATTGTTTCTCGCTGATATAAAAGATAAGGAAGCGATGCATGTTAATGTTCAGACCGAGCGTTGGGGCTCTTAACTAAACATCCCCATACAGAAGACGCCTTCGTCCAATGACTTATGTGTAATGGAAATGAGAGTTGAGTCAGCACATAATTAGGTATAAGGGACTATAGTATTAGTGCAAGCCTCAAGACAATCATAGACACCGACAGTTGTGGTTGCTTTGTGTGATGTATTGTTGTCTCTACCTTCTTGCTAATTTATGCTGTTGTCTGTGCCCAAAAATGTTTGTACCCTGTTTTGTGCTGCTACCATGTTGTGTTGCTACCATGCCGTGTTGTCATGTGTTGCTGCCTTGCTATGTTGTTTTCTTAGGTCTCTCTTTGTGTAGTGTGGTGCTGTCTCTCTTGTCCTATATATTTCTTTTTTTTAATCCCAGCCCCCGTAGGGAGCCTTTTTGCCTTTTGGTAGACCGTCATTGTAAATAAGAATTTGTTCTTAACTGACTTGCCTAGTTAAATAAAATAAATAAAGCTATGAATGTCATGGGATCTTGCACCATGGACTCACCGTTTGTCGTAATCTGAAGGATAGTCTGCGAAGGGCCATGGTCTGGAACATGAATAAGTACATAAACCCAGGTCAGTTTACACAGTTACACTGGTGCCATCTGTACTATTGCAGGGGCGACCTTCACTGTAAAATAATGACTATGTTTTTAGGACTAGCAATGTAATCTCAGCTCAATAGCTAGCTAACCTTGTATTAGCTAGCAGACACTGTAACATGCATCCTTGTTTTACAGTACACTGCAGCAAGACTACAACAACTGTAGGTACACAACAACAATTTACCAACCAATTAATTCATTAAATTCAAAATTAAGATCCAAACAAGCAAGGTCATGTAGTTTTAGACGGTTCAGGTCTATTTTGAAAACTCTGAATAGTTGCACAATTTCGGTCGAACTGTCACGGTGCTAAATCTGTGGCAGCCGCCATTTTGGTTTGTAGACGAAGGGATGTTACGTAGAGTTCAAATATGCACATCGTTTCCGCAAATCGAGATGTCATCCACAGTTTTTTTAGAGCTCGGTGGTCTTATTTAGAACCAGTCTGATTTAAAAAAAAAATATATATATATATATAGAGTGTACAGTTGGATAGCTGAATGGTGGGTGATGAGAATAGTTGGCCTAAAATAGATTTAAGTCAATGAACCGAGGATTTAGGCCTATAGGATTCCAATGGTTATGACAGGATGGGGAAAAACTGTATAAACATTCTCAGGATGATTCTATGCAAGATGGTCCCATACATTTCAAAGTGGAGTATGCGGGAATGAAACCAAAAAATATATTGTTTTCGTTTGTAAACATAATTATAGCCTTAGGCCTAATATTTGACATTCAACCACAATAATGCTCGATAGAGATCATTTTTTAAATGAAATACAATTTCTCAACAATAAAAAAAACAGTAGGCTTTGGCTGTATAGGCTTACAATCTACTGCATCTCCCATAGCGCACATCAATCACCCTCCTCTCCCGCCTCTTGGAGCTCCTGAAAGAGTGCGGTGTGTTGCTTTCAGCTTGTTTGAGACTGCTGTAACCTTCTACTCAGTGCTTCTACTACGGGCGCTTTCCGCTCAGAAGCCCCGGTTTTGTGAATGGGCTTCAGTCCGCTCTGACTTCAACCGTGCCCGGGTAGCGCAAGGAACGAATTCAGATATGCAAACAGGTAACTGCTTGGGAAAGAAGGGCCAAGAGAAAGCAAGGCTTGATATGTCGTCGCCATTTTGTTCGTTTTTTTTTATATCATTATGTATTTCTAAATAATTTAGGGTACTTTGTGAACATAACTTTTTAGGTACTTTTTTAAATCATTTAGATGCACATTAAACTGTTGAGGTATTTATTATTTCGGCCAACTGCACATATAGCTTCTGAATACATTTTCTCATGAAAGTTGCCTTTGCTAAGAGATTGCTGGCGTATGTGCTCATCATTTATTACGAGTGAAGCTCGCAACTATGCAATCGAATAGAAAGCCTAGCTGTCAACAATGTTTTGGCACAGAATGACGCAGCCTCACGGGGGGCGTTCACCGTCCTCTAGCACAGCGCACCATCTGATCAGGCTGAAGGAAACAATGTAGCCGAACTTTCCCTTTTCCTGGCTGGCTGAGAAATAGTTACAAAATAAACTAAACAAAACTGGCCCGCGACTGATACCCCACCTCCCCCATTTTTTTATTACAAAATAAAACATAGGATTTTGTTTATGTAAAAAAAAAAAAAGACTAAAATCATAAGGAATTCAGCTACACATTTGTTTAATTTAGGAAATATGTTCCCAAGTATACCACATTAAAAAAGAGACATGTCTTTTGTATGTGATCATGTCTCAATGTAATCAAGGTATGAAATTATTGTTATTTTCAAAATACAATCTATTATTGGTATTAGTTGTGGTGAATTTGCAGCATTATTATAATTATGCACCGGCCCATAACCATCGACTCCGCGGCTGAATCTACTTGTCTTCGCCTGCAGTACTGTAACAAGCTCTCCACCTAGCTGTCGAGACAAGTTACTACGGAGAATGCTACTGTAGTGTCTTCAACCCAGCGCTATGAAAACCGCCGCGCAAATGTTGTTCTCTTCTGTATCCAGCCAGCCTATGCGTAGGGTTTCCTAGGAGGAGTAGGCCTAGCGACTTTAGTTATGTAACCAAACCAATATCTGAATACATCGCATGATTGTTGACGGTTGTCGAGAGGATAGGACAGTATCACCAAGCTCTCTTATCTTGTCTAATGTAGGCTAAACGCAGTTCTGGGACGCGCACGCTCGGTAAGTAGCACGAATATGTCTAATTTTGTAGCATATCAAACCATCATGTTATGTTAGTTAGTAAGTATATGTTAGCGTGCTGTATCACAGCGTTGCAACAATATTGCATCTGTCATATAATTTATTATGGGGGTGTGGGACCAGGGTTGAATTTTCCCTTCGCAGACTGTGATAATATTTATTAAGCCAATGTTGCTGACACAAGTATTATAAGGCAGACAGAGGACAGATGAGGGAGGGGAAAGGGACATGGACTCATCACACAAAAAAAGACTGTATCATCATAGAGAATTGCGATAACTGACAGACATGTAATAGTTTAATGGTTAAATTCGTTGTGCAATTATATGTATTATTGGTAAATGTTCTATGATATAGGCTATATGAATGACAACAACAACAATGGCACGTGTCGTGTCATCACCTACGTTATGTGTGCACTACAAGCTACCACAAGCTACTACAAGCTACCATAGTTCACACGATGCATCGCCATTCGCAAAATAAACTAGTGCGTAATGTTGACATGACAGTGACACCGTGAACGCGGGTAGATCACACAAGTGAGGATCTCAACCGATCACTATCATGTACACTATCATGTATCATGTATCAACACTACATGACCAAAAGTATATGGACACCTGCTCTTCGAACATCTCATTCCAAAATCATAGGCATTAATATGGAGCTGGTCCCCCCCCCCCCCTTGCTGCTATAACAGCCTCCACTCTTCTGGAAGGCTTTTCACTAGATGTTGGAACATTGATGCGGGGACTTGTGTCCATTCAGCCGCAAGAGCATTAATGAGGTCGGGCATTGATGTTGGGCGATTAGGACTGGTTCGCAGTCTGCGTTCCAATTCATCCCAAAGGTGTTCGATGGGGTTGAGGTCAGGGCTCTGTGCATGCCAGTGCACACCGATCTTGACAAACCATTTCTGTATGGACACCACTTGTGTTTGGCTGCTCAGCCAGGGAAACCCATTTAATGAAGCTCCTGACGAACAGTTATTGTGTTGACGTTGCTTTCAGAGGCAGTTTGGAACTCGGTAGTGAGCGTTGCAGCTGAGGACAGACGATTTTTATGTGCTACACACTTCAGCACCCAGGGGTCCCATTCTGTCAGCTTGTGTGGCCTACCACTTTGTGGCTGAGCCGTTGTTGCTCCCAGATGTTTCCACATTACAATATAAATAACAGCACTTCCAGTTGACCGGGGCAGCTCTAGCAGGGCAGACATTTGATGAACTGACTTGATGGAAAAGTGGCATCCTATGACGGTGCCACGTTGAAAGTCACTGAGCTCTTCAGTAAGGCCATTCTACTGACAGTGTTTGTCTGGGGAGATTGCATGGCTGGGTGCGCAATTTTATACACCTGTCAGCAACGGATGTGGCTGAAATAGCCGAATCCCCTCATTTGAAGGGGTGTCCACATACTTTTGTATATCAAATTATCAAATCAAATCAAATCAAATGTATTTATATAGCCCTTCTTACATCAGCTGATATCTCAAAGTGCTGTACAGAAACCCAGCCTAAAACCCCAAACAGCAAGCAATGCAGGTGTAGAAGCACAGTGGCTAGGAAAAACTCCCTAGAAAGGCCAAAACCTAGGAAGAAACCTAGAGAGGAACCAGGCTATGAGGGGTGGCCAGTCCTCTTCTGGCTGTGCCGGGTGGAGATTATAACAGAACATGGCCAAGATGTTCAAATGTTCATAAATGACCAGCAGGGTCAAAATAATAATAATCACAGTGGTTGTAGAGGGTGCAACAGGTCAGCACCTCAGGAGTAAATGTCAGTTGGCTTTTCATAGCCGATCATTCAGAGTATCTCTACCGCTCCTGCTGTCTCTAGAGAGTTGAAAACAGCAGGTCTGGGACAGGTAGCACGTCCGGTGAACAGGTCAGGGTTCCATAGCCACAGGCAGAACAGTTGAAACTGGAGCAGCAGCATGGCCAGGTGGACTGGGGACAGCAAGGAGTCATCATGCCAGGTAGTTCTGAGGCATGGTCCTAGGGCTCAGGTCCCCCGAGAGAGAGAGAGAGAGAGAGAAAGAAAGAGCGAATTAGAGAGAGCATACTTAAATTTACACAGGACACTGGAGAAATACTCCACATATAACAGACTGACCCTAGCCCCCCGACACAAACTACTGCAGCATAAATACTGGAGGCTGAGACAGGAGGGGTCAGGAGACACTGTGGCCCCATCCGATATATATAACGTATAATGGGATGCTCTGTCAGTAGTGTGTTGTCATAGAGATGCTAATGTACTAGTAGTTATGGCTGATAACAGTGACAGTCTGATGGAGATGGTTGGATATGAGAGGGCCCTTACAATGATTTAACCCACTGCTTGTTGAGTGCAGAGGATCACAATGATAATAGTGTCAAGTCTATCCATCACTCTGACATCCGCAATAGCTGTAGACCCGCTGCTTAAAGGCAGACTGAGCGAAATTACTTTGCCACGAGCAGCACCGGAGATATTGAGATGAGCAAGATGCAAGACTTCACTCTCACTCAGTCACACACAGTATCTGCGCATGTGCAGGGGTTCGCTTCACGCTGTTCACAGCGTGGTAGCCAGGCCATCAAAACAGAGACTGTAATGCTCAATTACAGTAGTTGTTGCGAAAATTGACCCAGTATGCTGTTTACTTTCTGCATCTACGTCATATCGCTGAGAGTACTTTTAATGTTGCGATATCGTTGACTGCTGGTTAGTTAGTACGACAGACACTTTCTTGGAACAGACAGACAGGCTGTTTATAGGACTGAGGGTCATAACATTCATATTTAGTCATAGTGAATAATACGATTAGCTTTTGTTCTATCCAGTTTGTATTGGCCACACCTCTTTCCTCAGTCTATCTACATGTAGGCTACGTGTGGGCCTGCTTGTTGACTCATGGCACTTGTACTTGTGTTATCTAAACACGTAATGTCGCCTATTCTATAATGCCATATTCTGAAAATTAAAGGTATTTCAACCTGTCACTCAATCTAGCCAACTTGACATTGTATTGACAAACAGGGCTATACTATATTGTACTGTAGTATACTGTACTATACTGTCCTCTATCTCACCATGTCTTCATGTCACTGTGACCTCCACAATATGTATTCTCTCTCTCTCTCTCTTTCTGTGTGTGTGTCTGTCTGTGTGTGTGTGTGTCTGTCTATCTGGGTCAGGCCACAGTAGTGGTCACTGTAGAGGTGACCAGTAGTCTGAGAGATACTGAGCTCTATATGATAACATGGTCTGACTGGAAGCCTCTTCAGAGGAGAAGGACAAGGCACTGTTGAGAGACAGATGAGTTGTTTCGTAAGAGGCTCTCCATAGAGAGTAAAGAATGTACAACAGGGTGTGTTTTATTAGGAAATGAAGAGAGAGAGAGAGAGAGAGGAATGAGACATAGGGGAATGAGACAGAGGGGATGATAGGGAAAGAGTTATAGGAGATGGTGTTTGTTTTGGCATGTATTGGTCAGCACATAGACTACAGAGCAAGTGTGTATGTGTGAGAGGGAGACAGAGAGAGGGAGACAGAGAGAGAGTAGAGTAAAGTATGGCTGTTCAGGGGAACGTTATTGTTGGGTGTGTTACTTGCCATAGCATCACATTAAACGTCCATTTACAATGGGGTCAATGAAAAGCTTACTTGACTTAGAGGAAACCAGGGGAGGGGGAGGAATTCACACTCGTTTCCAAAAATAAGTTTTGCCCGTTCCTACGGATTTGTGTTACACCACTACTGAGAGGGGAGGAGGGGAAAGTTCTGGAGGACGTGAATGGAAGGATTGAGGTTGAAGAGGAGAAAAAGACTGAAGAGAAGAGGGGGAGGAAATATGGTTTTCATTAACATGGATACGGTGCCTGGTGCTGGGTTGACCGTTTCACTGTGTGGTCTGTTCAGAGAGAGAGAGTTGCAAAGGGTTGCTGACAGACATGAAACAGAGAAGGTTGGAGAGAAAAGAGAGAAAGGCGGAGTACAGTAGAGAGTAGAGAGTAGAGAGGAGGGAGGAGGGAGGGAAAGGTAGCAGGGTTGTGGTGTGGAGAGAAGTAGAAGTTGGTATCGAGCATGAGCCCTTAGATCTGTGATCCCTTCACGAGCGAAAGAAAGAAAGAAAGATGGAGGAAGGAAGGAATGATACCTTTTTAAAGAATTTGAAGAGAGTTTTCCAGTAAGTGCAGGCATTCTTGGAAAGGGCTGCTCTGCTGAGTATGATTGGTCCCCTGGGGTTCCGTTCAGTGAGGTCATCAGTGAGGTCATCATCTGAATCATCTCCTGAGTGACTTTACTGCCATCTGCTTCATACGATCATACACACACACACACACACACACACACACACACACACACACACACACACACACACACACACACACACACACACACACACACACACACACACACACACACACACTACACATACACACTATATACACACACACACTATACACACACACACACACTATACACACACACACCATACACACACACACCATACACATACACACGCGGCTAGGGAAATTGTATTGCAGCATTTTCTTCAGGACTTTGGCCGGAGAGAGCGGAGGAAAGAGAGGGAGCTGACTCCAGCTGTAGGGTTTAGTATAGTGTCGGGTTGCCAGGCTGGGTGATGCTGTGGTCAGCTGCAGTGGAGAACAGGACATAGCCTACTTGTAAGCTGACATTTAGCTGGTGTCTTTTGTCGTCTGTTGAAAGCATTATATTAAGTGCCAGTATAGTTTAGAGGCAGTATAGTTTCTGTGTTTTCACGTTCTTGTAAAGTACTTTTGGATTGTCATTCTGTTGTTTTTCAGTAAAGCTGACAGACTTCTCCTGTTGTTGTTGTATTGCTGTTACTAATGTCTGATGTCTTTCTCTGTCTGTTTCTCTCTTTCACTCCATCCTTCTCAGTTCAAGCCTGACTGACAGACAGAGAGGGACAGAGCGCTGGACAGTTGGGTCAAGAAAGCTTTTTGATATTTAATCTCTGGACAATACCTGTTCCCTCCCACCCTGGGTGCCTCACCCCCCACCCCTCCCCCCTCACATCTCTGATGGACCAGAGAGCGAAGGGGGGCCCATCTCTACCTCCACCATCCTCACCGCCTCTCCTCCCCACAGCCCCACCACAGCAGTACCCAGAGAAAGAGGTAGGCGGTGGGACGAGGAAGAGGATAGAGAAGGAAGCAGGTGGTGCAGTACTGGAGGTGCTCATTGAGGGGCGCTGTGGTGCTGCAGGGCAGAGAGAGCTCCCATTCCCAGGCAGAGAGAGGAGCTGCACTGAGGGCAATGTGAGGCTGAGGATCGGAGTCCAAACCGCCAAACGCACCAAGAAACCCCCCAAGACCCTGGAGGGCTACGAGTGTAAACCCACCATCAGGACGTACCAGAGGCCTGGGAGGGGGGCAGCAGGGAGGGGGAGTCAGGAGGGAGGGGGGAGTGGGCAGGGGAACAGCCCTCAGGAGGAGGGGGACGGAGAGCAGAACCAGGGGTCAGACCCCAGCACCACCCAGACCAGGAAGATACACTCCTCCTCACCTCCGTCTTCATCATCATCATCATCAACAGCCCCTACAACCACCCCTCCCAGCCCAGCCAACCCTCAGACTGCGCCAGCCAAACAGGTAAGAAGAGAACCACTACTACCTCACTGAATACCTGACTTGTTAATCGCTTGCTACTAGTTTATTACATTGACTAGTACTTCAGTTCTGTTTTATACACCGGCTCCCCTACAAATCTCTCCAGTGTGAAGAAGTATTCACATTTGACACAATTATATATTATTACACATTTATGTAGGCTTGTGCATGATATGCATTAGTGTTCAGTATGTGTGTTTCCTATTCATCCCCCAGCAGGCGTGTTATCCGCTCCAGAACACTCAGCGGTTCCTAATGGTTTCTAATAATAATAAGGTCAAGTGAGTGATTGTCTGGATAGAGAAAGTTAAACAGCAGCAGCAGTGGTGCATTAGAATAGAGAACAGGACTATTAATAGTCACACAGCACAGCAACTATTAGCAGCTGATCCAGACATTGGTCCATCAGCTCTTATGACAATCACCCACCCCAGAGAGTAGATTATTGCTTTAGCTGCAAACACCAGTCAGGCTGCAACAACGCAGCTCCCAAATTACAGGACAAGCATGAAATGTCAAGCCTCCTCATCTCTATTCGTGGCCATTTATAGCTACCAATAGCACAGCTGCCTTTCTCTCTCTTTCTCGATCGATCTCTAGTTCTCTCTCTACTCTGTCTCTTTCTCTCTGTCTATTTTTACCCTCTTTTCTCTACCTGCTCTCATTTCTCTTTCTCTCCACCTCTCTCTCTTTCTCGATCGCTCAATTTCTCCTCTTGCCGGGTCAACCTCATTTCAGTCTCCATCACCTCAGCTTCTCTCCTCCCATTTGTCCTAATTTCTCTATCTTTCTCTCGCTCTCTCTTCGTCTCTCTCGCTCTCTCTCTCTTTTCCTCTCTCTCTTCCTCTCACGCTCTCTCTCTTCCTGTCTCTTTCTCTATCTCTCTCTTTGTCATTGTGTCCTTTAGCTGTCTTCCAACAGGCTTGCACCAGCACCCCACCCTTACTGTTTCTCTCTCTTGTTTGCTCTCCTTTTCCCTCCCTCTTTCTCTTTCCTCTCCCTGTCCTCTCTCTGACCCACTAATGCTAATGAACTATGCAGCTCTGAAACACATTACATTTACATACCTCTACTTCCTTGTCAACAAGGGCACAATGCTGTAAATTATTAGAAAATAGCAATTGTGTAACACATGAACAGAACTCTATCATAGGTCTAACCGGGATTCTTTTGGAGAAATATTTCTTTAAAATATTTTTGATTATATTAAAATCTTTACCTGTAAATTACCTAGATCTTTTCTGATAGATGACATAATAAATGACCAATCTGATCTGATGTTTATAACCATGTTCTCATCCCAGCAGGTCCCTGTGAACCTGGGCTATAAGAAGTCAGACACCCTACCGGAGAAACCAAGGCACCCTGACCCACCTGATGCCCACAGCAAACTACCCTCACCTGCCCAAATGGACCAGGCAACCCCCTCTGAGCCCACAGCTTCATCTCCCCATTACCCCCCTCCCTCATCACCCCATTCCCCCTTGGTAAAGGACCCTAGCGGTGAGGCAGATGTTAAGGGGGAGGGAGGTATGCTGAATGGGGGAGTACCTACAGTCACCTGCCATCCTACCAGACTCACAAAGGTCAAAGGTCGCAAACAGAACTGTTCTTCCTCAGCCGCCCCCTCTAACGTGAACTCAACAACAAGACCTCCAGCCTCCAGCCCCCATCAGGCTGACCTTGCAGCCCAGGACAGGACTACAGGCTTCAGCTGCCCTCCTACACCGCCCCCATCCACACCCCTACTTCCAGACCAGAGAGGAGCCCCAGTGGCTGATGGGAGACTGAGTCCTGCTGCTTCCCTCACCAGCCTGAGCAGGGGACCATTACTACCGGCCTCTGTGGGAAATGAGAGAGGGAAGGAGGAGAAAGCCAAGAAGAAGAAAGAGAAAGATGACAAAGCGAGGGGTGAGAAAGGGAAGGGCAAGAGAGGGGAGAAGGGGAGAGGGAAGGAGGACAGAGGGAGGAATGAGAGTCCAAAGATGGACAGAGATGAGAGAGCGAAGGAGGGAACTGGGATGGATGAGAGCAGGAGGGATATGACAGGGAAGGAGGAGAGAAATGGGGACGGGGACGAGGACAAGGAAAGAGAGAAGCCCAGAGACTTGAGTATGAATAAATCGCCCTCTTCTACAAAGTGTCAGATGTTGTCTGAGGTTCAGAGCAGGAAGACGGGTACACCCAGCCCAGACCTGACCAGAGGAACAGGGGAATCAGATGATACTGGTGCCCCCTCAAGACCCACCGTCTCTCCCTCCAACCCATCCACTGCCTCCTCCTCCTCTCCCCTCATCTCCCTCCCTCCTCCCTCTCTCTCTCTCCACTCTTCCTCTCCTCCTACCTCCCCCCGAGAGCAGGACAGCCGTCCGCTGAAGAAACGTAAGACCCGACGGCCAAGCTGGACCAGACTGGTGAACCGGGCACAGAGACTGGCAGAGAACCCAGATGGCCCCCAAGATGCCCCCTTAGTTGCCCCACAGACCCCCACTAGCCCCCAGACATCCCCCACTACCCCCCAGACACCCGCAACTACCAACTCACCCAACCTTCGGTCAGCTGAGTCATGCCTAGCCCCCTCCGTTCCCCCACCCTCCAGTCCGTCCTCCCTCTCCCCCTCTACCTCAACCCCTGTGAGACCCAGACCAGCAGGGCGACCCCCACCCCCCACCCAGTCTCACCTGTTGACCTCTGACCCTAGCCCTTCACCTGGACCTGACCGTCCCATCTCTCAGGCCAGAAAAAGGGGTCGCCCCAAATCCCAAACCTCGAGCTTGGACGAACCCCAACCCAGACACTCCCCCAAACCTACCCGAGCTGAGGTGCTCCCTCATGGGCATGATGAGACTCCGGACCCCCATGTGCTCAACCCAGTGCTGGATCACAGTCCCACCCTCACCAATCCCTCTAGCCCCAACCCCACACCCAGGAAACGAGGTCGCCCCAAACGGCTGCCCCCCTCCCCCCTCCTCCCCAAACAGACTCTCCAGGACCAGAACAGGGGTACACTGACCCCCTCTGGAGGTGAGGAGGGGGGTAAAGACTTCCCCTCTGAAAAGGGCAACAGGAAGCTGAGGATGAGGAGCATCATCGGAGAGATGAAGAGGAGGAAGAGGAGGAGACTACTCAGGGAAATGCTTTCTGGGTGTGGAGGGGGGAAGGAGGGGAGAGGAAGAGAGGGAGGTAGAGAGAACTCTCGTGGGGGTGCAGGAGGGGTGTGTGGGTTGGCCACAGCACCCTCCCTGTCCTCCTCCTTTGGGGGTAACCTAGGTCCCCAGATCAACGTGAGTAAGAGAGGGACCATCTACATGGGGAAGAGGAGAGGACGCAAACCCAAAGCTCCAGCTAACTCTAACCCTGCCTCTCAGTCCACACTGTTCACCAGTCTCTCTGGTCCCTCTCTCTTCTCCTCTCCCCAGCCCCATCCTCCCCTCTCTCACCCATTCCCCTCCCCATCTCTCACCCACTCCAGTGGAGCCCAGAGCCCTTACAGTGATGGAGGCTGCACAGAACCAGCTCCCTCCCTCTTCCTCCCCCACACCTTCTCCCTCCCCTCACCCTCCTCCTCCTGCGCATCACCACGTCCTCTCTCCTCCTCCTTCTCCTCCTCCTCATCCCTCTCTCCCTCCCTAAAGAGGAGTTCTCCAGGTCAGGGACGACATCCCCTCTTCCACCATCCCTCCAGCAGACTCTCTTCTCCTCCTCTTCCTCACCCTCCTCACCCTCTTTACCCCCATCTGCCTGTCTTCCCCGCACACCTGAAAGAGGCCACACCCTCACCTATCAGTAAATCACACAGCAAGGAGATGTTGCCTAGCGACAGTGTGATTGGAATGGACCACAACACTATCTCAGAGCGGGGGGAGAGGAGGGGCCGAGGGAGAGGGGGGGTAACCATGGGAATGACCTCAGATGTCACCAGGTCAGTGTTGCGGACAGGTTTAGGGGTCAACCTGAAGGGTCAGAGACAACCCTCGCCCTCCATGTTATTAGAACACCCCCCCCCTGTACCCTCACCCATCAGAGTGTCAGCCTCTCCCCCCTCTGCCTCCCCCAGACACACGCCTCCTTCTGACTTAGTGGAACCCAGACACAGGCACAGGCGGAGGGGGTACGAATGTCCCTATACCTGCCCCCCCTGCCCCTGCCTAGGGCACAACCAGCGCTCCCACCTGGACCTCTGCCCCTGCCTAGGGCACAACACACACAAGAGACAGAAACACAAACGCAAGAGGAAGTACCAGCACCTGCTCATGCACGCACACGACCCAGACTTCCTCTCTGAACTGGACGATCTCATTGGGCAGTTCAGCGAGGTCCGCATCGGTCGCCACCGTGATTGGGCCAGAGCTGGACTGGGGCAGGATCTCGATGAGAGTGGGGGGAAAAGATGCCACTCTTCCTTATTGTCATCGCAAAATTTCCGCTCAAACGTTTACAGAATCAACTTGAGTGGATACTACTCGCCTCACCCCCTGTCTTACCCCCCTCACCCCTCCTTCTCCCCGCTCCACCCCCACCCCTGCCACGGCCTGCCTTATGGCAGCAGAAAGCCAGAGCAGAGGTTGAGGTGTGGCTGTCCCACCAAGCCCTGTGAGTCCCTAGACCAGGGTGACTGTGGCCAGGGGCGGAGGTGTGCCTTACAGGGTATCGCAGGGCACCTCCACCCCTCCTCTCTCAGTACCCCCCTGTCCTCCTCCACCACCTCTTCCACCACCCCCATGCCTCTGGGTTTTGGCTACTACAGAGGCTATCCTCTGACCATGGCCCATTACCCAAACCCCCACCCCTCCTTTCCCCTGCCTCCCCCTCACCCCTACGCCCCCCACCACCCCCACCTCCACCCCCCTCACCTCCTCCTCAACCCAGCCAGGTTCCACAGGAGGAGGAGCAGGCAGCTGAGGGAGGCTGGGTTGGGTGGAGGTGGAGGTGAGGACGTGGGGGTTAGGGGTGAGGGAAAGAGGGCCGGGGTCCGTTCCTGTCCAGGAGGGGCCATCCCTGGTAGGTCCTGTGTCTGTGGGGGGAGTGAACACAAGCTCAGACACAAACATCGTCACAGACAGCGTGATCGTGACGGAAAGGAAGAAGAGGAGGGGAGAGTTGCAGGGTCACAGCTAAGGTCAGAGTTCACCACAGGGTCAGGAGAAAGTAGAAAGACTGGAGGACAAGGGAGTGCTGGGTTGATGGAGTCTCCATGGCAACATAGGCACGGCAAATACCCCTCTTCTTTCTTCTCTGCTTCTGCTAAACCAGCCTCTTCATCATCAGAGAGGCTCAAACACGCACCCCTCACCTGTCTAGGCTCCTCTCACCTGTCCTCGTTTGGGGAGAGCTGGGGGGGTCGTCAGAACCCCTGGCTGAGGAGAGGGGGGCTGGGGGCAGGATTCAGACCCCCCGATCCCACCTGGGGCACTCTGACAGAAGGGCAGAGAACGGCCGCTGTGGGGGGGTCAGAGAAAGAGGCGGGGGAGAGACACACACCCTGTCACAGCACCTTCACCCCCCCGACACACACCAACCTCTTCACCTCGTCTGTCACCAGTGGGAGGGGCATGAGGAGCGGTGGAAACAATTGGAGACCAGGGAGTCAAGACGGGTCACTGAGGAGTGAGGAGCCATCACAGACAGAGAGGAGAGGCACAGGTGAGACTGGGGAATGTTGTGTGTGAGTGTGTGAGTGTGTGAGTGTGTGAGTGAGTGAGTGAGTGAGTGAGTGAGGATTATTGAAGCCAGGCACACAGGCTACAGTGACAGCAGGTTTTCACATAGACAGTAGGAAGGTTGGTAGACTGTCCTTCTCTCAGGTAATGTAATCACTACATCAGAGAGGAAATTAGTCTCTGTTCTTTTTATTACCACAGCAAGTTAGAGACTTGAACAGAGAACCTGCATGACACATGAACTGTCACACATACACGCGTACACTCACGCACACACACATTATTTTCCCCTCATTTGTTGGTTCATTCTCACAGTCTGTTAATAACCCTTCCAGTCCGATCTGCCAGAGATCTTAGAAATGTCTGCTGTGGTAATTTGCTGTGCTGTTTGAGCCCTGGGCTATGAAGCTATGAGCAGAACACAGTCATTAGTTAACCACTAGTCTCTATGTATAGTCCTGTTCATGTGTCACTGTCTCAGCTGCTGCTTGTCTGTCTGCCAACATACTGTACACTGCCTGCCTGGCTGGCCAACATACTGTACACTGCCTGCCTGGCTGGCCAACATACTGTACACTGCCTGGCTGGCCAACATACTGTACACTGCCTGGCTGGCCAACATACTGTACACTGCCTGGCTGGCCAATATACTGTACTGTACACTGCCTGGCTGGCCAACATACTGTACTGTACACTGCCTGGCTGGCCAACATACTGTACTGTACACTGGCTGGCTGGCCAACATACTGTACTGTACACTGGCTGGCTGGCCAACATACTGTACTGTACACTGTCTAGTTGGCCAACATACGGTATGGTACACTGTCTGGCTGGCCAACATACTGTACTGTACACTGCCTGGCTGGCCAATATACTGTACTGTACACTGCCTGGCTGGCCAACATACTGTACTGTACACTGCCTGGCTGGCCAACATACTGTACTGTACACTGCTTGGCTGGCCAACATACTGTACTGTACACTGCCTGGCTGGCCAACATACTGTACTGTACACTGCCTGGCTGGCTGGCCAACATACGGTACAGTACACTGTCTGGCTGGCCAACATACTGTACTGTATACTGCCTGGCTGGCCAACATACTGTACACTGCCTGGCTGGCCAACATACTGTACTGTACACTGCCTGGCTGGCCAACATACTGTACTGTACACTGTCTGGCTGGCCAACATACTGTACTGTACACTGCCTGGCTGGCCAACATACTGTACTGTACACTGCCTGGCTAGCTGGCCAACATACGGTACACTGCCTGGCTGGCCAACATACTGTACACTGTCTGCCTGCCTGGCTGGCCAACATACTGTACACTGCCTGGCTGGCCAACATACTGTACTGTACACTGTCTGGCTGGCCAACATACGGTACTGTACACTGCCTGCCTGGCTGGCCAACATACGGTACACTGCCTGGCTGGCCAACATACTGTACTGTACACTGCCTGGCTGGCCAACATACTGTACTGTACACTGTCTGGCTGGCCAACATACTGTACTGTACACTGTCTGGCTGGCCAACATACTGTACTGTACACTGCCTGGCTGGCCAACATACGGTACTGTACACTGCCTGGCTGGCCAACATACTGTACACTGCCTGGCTGGCCAACATACGGTACTGTACACTGTCTGGCTGGCTGGCCAACATACGGTCCTGTACACTGTCTGGCTGGCCAACATACGGTACTGTACACTGTCTGGCTGGCTGGCCAACATACGGTACTGTACACTGGCTGGCTGGCCAACATACTGTATTGTACACTGCCTGGCTGGCCAACATACTGTACTGTACACTGTCTGGCTGGCCAACATACTGTACACTGCCTGGCTGGCCAACATACGGTACTGTACACTGTCTGGCTGGCTGGCCAACATACGGTCCTGTACACTGTCTGGCTGGCCAACATACGGTACTGTACACTGTCTGGCTGGCTGGCCAACATACGGTACTGTACACTGGCTGGCTGGCCAACATACTGTACTGTACACTGCCTGGATGGCCAACATACTGTAC
The DNA here is from genome assembly GCF_901001165.1 of Salmo trutta. Lineage (NCBI taxonomy): Eukaryota > Metazoa > Chordata > Actinopteri > Salmoniformes > Salmonidae > Salmo > Salmo trutta. The sequence continues at coordinate 1,560,741 of NC_042993.1, read as the reverse complement.
ACTGCCTGGCTGGCCAACATACTGTACTGTACACTGTCTGGCTGGCCAACATACTGTACTGTACACTGTCTGGCTGGCCAACATACTGTATTGTACACTGTCTGGCTGGCTGGCCAACATACGGTACTGTACACTGTCTGGCTGGCCAACATACGGAACTGTACACTGCCTGGCTGGCCAACATACTGTATTGTACACTGCCTGGCTGGCCAACATACTGTACTGTACACTGTCTGGCTGGCCAACATACGGTACTGTACACTGTCTGGCTGGCCAACATACTGTATTGTACACTGTCTGGCTGGCCAACATACTGTACTGTACACTGTCTGGCTGGCCAACATACTGTATTGTACACTGCCTGGCTGGCCAACATACTGTACTGTACACTGTCTGGCTGGCCAACATATGGTACTGTACACTGCCTGGCTGGCCAACATACGGTACTGTACACTGCCTGGCTGGCCAACATACTGTACTGTACACTGTCTGGCTGGCCAACATACTGTACTGTACACTGCCTGGCTGGCCAACATACGGTACTGTACACTGCCTGGCTGGCCAACATACGGTACTGTACACTGTCTGGCTGGCCAACATACTGTACTGTACACTGCCTGGCTGGCCAACATACTGTACTGTACACTGCCTGGCCAACATACTGTACTGTACACTGCCTGGCTGGCCAACATACTGTACTGTACACTGCCTGGCCAACATACTGTACTGTACACTGCCTGGCTGGCCAACATACTGTACTGTACACTGCCTGGCTGGCCAACATACTGTACTGTACACTGCCTGGCTGGCCAACATACTGTACTGTACACTGCCTGGCTGGCAAACATACGGTATTGTACACTGCCTGGCTGGCCAACATACTGTACACTGCCTGGCTGGCCAACATACTGTACACTGCCTGGCTGGCTGGCCAACATACTGTACACTTCCTGGCTGGCCAACATACTGTACTGTACACTGCCTGGCTGGCCAACATACTGTACTGGACACTGCTTGGCTGGCCAACATACGGTACTGTACACTGCCTGGCTGGCCAACATACGGTACTGTACACTGCCTGGCTGGCCAACATACTGTACTGTACACTGCCTGGCTGACCAACATACTGTACTGTACACTGCCTAGCTAGCCAACATACTGTATTGTACTCTGCCTGGCTGGCCAACATATGGTACTGTACACTGCCTGGCTGGCCAACATACGGTACTGTACACTGCCTGGCTGGCCAACATACGGTACTGTACACTGCCTGGCTGACCAACATACTGTACTGTACACTGCCTAGCTAGCCAACATACTGTATTGTACTCTGCCTGGCTGGCCAACATACGGTACTGTACACTGCCTGGCTGGCCAACATACGGTACTGTACACTGTCTGGCTGGCCAACATACGGTACTGTACACTGCCTGGCTGGCCAACATACTGTACTGTACACTGCCTGGCTGGCCAACATACGGTACTGTACACTGTCTGGCTGGCCAACATACTGTACTGTACACTGCCTGGCTGGCCAACATACGGTACTGTACACTGCCTGGCTGGCCAACATACGGTACTGTACACTGTCTGGCTGGCCAACATACTGTACTGTACACTGCCTGCCTGGCTGGGCAACATACTGTGCTGTACACTGCCTGGCTGGCCAACATACTGTACTGTACACTGCCTGGCTGGCTGGCCAACATACTGTGCTGTACACTGCCTGGCTGGCTGGCCAACATACTGTACTGTACACTGCCTGGCTGGCTGGCCAACATACTGTGCTGTACACTGTCTGCCTGGCTGGCTGGGCAACATACTGTACTGTACACTGCCTGGCTGGCTGGCCAACATACTGTACTGTACACTGCCTGGCTAGCTGGCTGGCCAACGTACTGTACACTGCCTGGCTGGCTGGCTGGCTGGCTGGCTGGCCAACATACGGTAAATGTAATTCTATAAAGCTAGGTGTTTTTTAGGTTCTGAACTCCATTTTGAATCACACATTAGGAATGTGACCAAAATAGCTTTTTGCCACCTGAGGAACATTGCCAAGGTGCGGCTGTTTTTCTCTCAGGCTGGTACAGAGAGACTCATCCTCATTCAGCTTTTATTACAAACAGGCTTGACTACTGTAATGCTCTCCTGTCTGGTCTACCCAAGAAAGCCATTGGTCAACTGCAAAACATACAGAATGCTGCAGCATGGGTACTGACCAAGACCAGATGGAGAGAACACATTACACCGGTTTTAAGGTCTCTGCACTGGCTGCCTGTGAGTTTTAGAATTCATTTAAAGATTATTCTATTGGTTTTTAAAACAATCCACGATTGTGCACCCCAATGCATGTAAATTAAGTTATGTACCCAGTAGGTCCCTCAGGTCCTCTGGCACTGGCCTTTTAACTGTCCCAAAGCCTAGGACCAAGAGACATGGGGAGGCAGCCTTTAGTTATTATGCCCCCTGTCTCTGGAATAGCCTGCCAGAGAACCTGAGGGGGGCCGAAACTGTGGACATATTTAAAATAGATCTTAAAACATACCTTTGCTTTTCCTTAGGGTGCTTTTAGTCATTCAGGTTTTATTGTTATTCTTTCGTTTTTTATCCTCTTATGTTTGTGGTGTAGTAAATATTTTCATATGTTTTATTTTTTATGTGAAGCACATTGCGTTGCATTCCATGTCTGAAATTTGCTGTGTAAATAAAGCTTCATTTAATTTGACTTGCTGTACACTGCGTGGCTGGCTGGCCAACATACTGTACAGTACACTGCCTGGCTGGCTGGCTGAGCGGCTGGCCAACATACTGTACAGTACACTGCCTGGCTGGCTGGCTGAGCGGCTGGCCAACATACTGTACAGTACACTGCCTGGCTGGCTGGCCAACATATAATACTGTATACTGCCTGCCTGCCTGGCTGGCTGGCCAACATACTGTACTGTACACTGCCTGGCAGGCTGGCTGGCTGGCAAACATACTGTACACTGCCTGGCTGAGTGGCTGGCCAACATACTGTACACTGCCTGGCAGGCTGGCTGAGCGGCTGGCCAACATACTGTACAGTACACTGCCTGGCTGGCTGGCTGAGCGGCTGGCCAACATACTGTACAGTACACTGCCTGGCTGGCTGGCTGGCTGGCCAACATATACTGTATACTGCCTGCCTGCCTGCCTGGCTGGCTGGCCAACATACTGTACTGTACACTGCCTGGCAGGCTGGCTGGCTGGCAAACATACTGTACACTGCCTGGCTGAGTGGCTGGCCAACATACTGTACACTGCCTGGCAGGCTGGCTGAGCGGCTGGCCAACATACTTTACTATACACTGCCTGGCTGGCTGGCTGGCAAACATACTGTACACTGCCTGGCTGAGTGGCTGGCCAACATACTGTACTATACATTGGCTGGCTGGCTGGCTGTTCAACATACAGTACAGTACACTGCCTGGCTGTCTGGCTGAGCGGCTGGCCAACATATAATACTGTACACTGCCTGCCTGCTTGCCTGCCTGGCTGGCTGGCAAACATACTGTACTGTACACTACCTGCCTGACTGGCTGGCTGGCTGGGCAACATACTGTACTATACACTGTCTGGCTGTCTGGCCAACAATACAGTACACTGCCTACCTGGCTGGCTGGCCAACATACTATACTGTACACTGCCTGCCTGCCTGCCTGGCTGGCTGGCAAACATACTGTACTGTACACTACCTGCCTGTCTGGCTGGCTGTTCAACATACTGTACAGTACACTGCCTGACTGTCTGGCTGAGCGGCTGGCCAACATATAATACTGTACACTGCCTGCTTGCCTGCCTGGCTGGCTGGCAAACATACTGTACTGTACACTACCTGCCTGGCTGGCTGGCTGGCTGGCTGGGCAACATACTGTACTATACACTGTCTGGCTGTCTGGCCAACAATACAGTACACTGCCTACCTGGCTGGCTGGCCAACATACTATACTGTACACTGCCTGCCTGACTGGCTGGCCAACATACTGTACTCTACACTGGCTGGCTGGAAAAACCCTAGAAGGAAAGGCTGCTCAGTCAGTGTTAATGTTGGGGAATTTTGGAAAGATGGGAAGAAAGGAGATACTTGAGGAGAAGTGATGGATAGAGGGATGGCGGGGGACTGATAGTGAGGGAGGATAGAGAGGGAGGGCAGAGGGAGGGAGGTAGAGAGTTGTTTTTGAGAGGGGAGGAGGGAGGATGGATTTGTTTGGCAGTCGCACATCATCTAACCAGACACATATGTGACTGAGCACACACAGCCCACACACACATTCTAATGTATAATTTGTGTGTGTGGGTGTTTGTGTGTGGGGGGGTGTTTATACCAGAGGGGGCTTGTGGGAGGAGATATAGGTGGACGGGCTCTTTGTAATGCCTGGAATGGAATCAGTAGAATGGTACCAAACACATCAAATACATGGAAAGATTGACTCTGTTCCAATGATTATATTCCAGCCACTGCAATGAGCCCGTCCTCCTAAAGCTCATTCCACCAGCCTCCTCTGGTGCATACCGTGTGTGAGTGTGTGAGTGAGTGAGAGAGACTGCTTGTTGTGATTCCCAGAAGGGGAGTATATGATTTGAGGGGAATACCAGGCAGCAGTGCAAAGGAAGTGTAGAGTCACCCCATCCCAGGGACACACTGAGACAGACTGCTGCTGTTTCAGTTACTGATACATATACATCTCTCTCTCTCTCTTCCCCTCTCTTTATTTCCCAATCATTCCCTTTCTCCTCTCTCTCTCTCTCTCTCTCTCTCTCTCTCTCCTCTCTTTATTTCCCAATCAATCCCTTTCTCCTCTCTCTCTCTCTTCCCCTCTCCTTATTTCCCAATCATTCCCTTTCTCCTCTCTCTCTCTCCCACCTCTCTCTCTCATCTCTCTCTCTTCCCCTCTTTATTTCCCAATCATTCCCTTTCTCCTCTCTCTGTCTCCCACCTCTCTCTCCTCCCCTCTCTATATTTCCCAATCATTCCCTTTCTCCTCTCTCTGTCTTCCACCTCTCTCTCCTCCCCTCTCTATATTTCCCAATCATTCCCTTTCTCCTCTCTCTCTCTCTTCCCCTCTCCTTATTTCCCAATCATTCCCTTTCTCCTCTCTCTGTCTCCCACCTCTCTCTCTCATCTCTCTCTCTCCTCCCCTCTTTATTTCCCAAACATTCCCTTTCTCCTCTCTCTCTCTTCCCCCTCTTTATTTCCCAATCATTCCCTTTCTCCTCTCTCTGTCTCCCACCTCTCTCTCCCCTCTCTCTCTACTCCCCCCTCTTTATTTCCCAATCATTCCCTTTCTCCTCTCTCTCTCCCACCTCTCTCTCCTCTCTCTCTCTCTCTCTCTTCCCCTCTCTTTATCTCCCAATCATTCTCTGTCTCCCACCTCTCTCTCTCCTCTCTCTCTCTTCCCCTCTCTTTATTTCCCAATCATTCCCTTTCTCCTCTCTCTCTCCCACCTCTCTCTCTCTCCCCTCTCTCTCTCTTCCCCTCTTTATTTCCCAATCATTCCCTTTCTCCTCTCTCTGTCTCCCACCTCTCTCTCCTCCCCTCTCTATATTTCCCAATCATTCCCTTTCTCCTCTCTCTGTCTCCCACCTCTCTCTCTCCTCTCTCTCTCTCACTCCCTGTCCTCGCTCCAATGACTTCTCTCTGGACTCAAGACCCACGCTATGACCTGAGCAGGAGGCAACTGAAGTGGCTGAGAACCGGTCAGAGTTTTGGGGCTAAGAGAGGGCCTGGACGACCCAGGAAGAACCCTCTAGCCTCCCCTTTGGTCTCCCCCTTTCTCTCTCCTACAAGCCAACCAAACCCTCCAACTGAGACAGACGTCCAGAACAGAGACAGAAACAGAGGAGGAGGAGATTCCGTACAAGAGGTGATTGAAGCTGTGATTCAGAGCCAGAGGAGGAGAAGACGGAAGAGGAGGCGCATTGAGAAAGAGGTCGAGCGTCCATCCTGTCTCCAAAGGTAAACCGTCAGAACTCACCCTTATCCCAACTGACCCAGCGAGTGCCCTCGCAGATGGTCGTAAAGTTTAACGCAACAACATTTCACTCCCACAGCGATCAAAACGTTACTGAGAAAGTCTAGAAAATGCATGCTGTTTTACATACCCTGAAACTAGCTGCTAGATGTGCACTGAAGACTTAATACCTCACACAGACAAAGTATATTAACACATGGTTGACAGCACTGTGTGCTAAGCCAGTGCCCTTTCTCTCTCTTTTTCTTTCTCTCTATCCTATCTCTCGCTCTCTCACTTTATTCCTTCTTCTTAGTTCTGGTGAAGGTGAGCCAGTCACCCACACCCCCTCCATATGCACAGGCCAATCAGAGCTAACCCAAACTCCATCCCTAACCCCAGCCAGCCAATCAGATAAGGGAGCTGACCAGCTGCCTAGGAAGAGGTTTCAGATGGCGGGGCTCTACTCAGATGACTACAAAACTACAGAGTGAGTTTTCATTCACCTGTTCATACAAACTAACTTCACATACTCTGAATTGATTTCACAAATGGTGTGTATTCTATTCATTTCCTAGTGTAAATGTGTCTCTTCCCCAGTCCCTCCTCTAAGAACCAGCTGAACAGAGAGAGACTGGAATATACACCAGGAGAACAAGACTACAGCCTCCTGCCTGCTCCCATACATGTTGGTGAGTTTTTATTTAAAAAAAATTGATTTCACCTTTATTTAACCAGGTAGGCCAGTTGAGAACAAGTTCTCATTTACAACTGCGACCTGGCCAAGATAAAGCAAAGCAAAGCAGTGCAACACAGACAACAACACGGAGTTACACATGGAATAAACAAACGTACAGTCAATAACACAATATAAAAAAAGTCTATATACAGTGTGTGCAAATGGCGTAAGGAGGTAAGGCAATAAATAGGCCATAGTAGCGAAGTAATTACAATTTAGCAAATTAACACTGGAGTGATAGATGTGTAGATGATGATGTGCAAGTAGAAATACTGGTGTGCAAAAGAACAACAAAAGTCAATTAAAACAATATGGGGATGAGGTAGGTAGATTGGATGGGCTATTTATAGATGGTCTGTGTACAGCTGCAGCGATCAGTAAGCTGCTCAGATAGCTGATGTTTAAGTTAGTGAGGGAGATATAAGTCTCCAACCTCAGTGATTGTTTGCAATTCGTTCCAGTCATTGGCAGCAGAGAACAAGGAAAGGTGGCCAAAGGGGGTGTTGGCTTTGGGGATGACCAGTGAGATATACCTGCTGGAGCGCGTGCTACGGGTGGGTGTTGTTAGGGTGACCAGTGAGCTGAGATAAAGCTTCACCTAGCATAGACTTATAGATAACCTGGAGCCACTGGGTCTGGCGACGAATATGTAGCGAGGGCCAGCCGACAAGAGCATGCAGGTCGCAGTGGTGGGTGGTATATGGGGCTTTGGTGACAAAACGGGTGGCAGTGTGATAGACTGCATCCAGTTTGCTGAGTAGAGTGTTGGAGGTTATTTTGAAAATGACACCGAGGATCGGTAGGATAGTCAGTTTTACGAGGGTATGTTTGGCAGCGTGAGTGAAGGAGGCTTTGTTGCGAAATAGGAAGCCGATTCTGGATTTAATTTTGGATTGGAGATGTTTAATATGAGTCTGGAAGGAGAGTTTACAGTCTAGCCAGACACCTAGGTATTAGTAGTTGTCCACATATTCTAAGTCAGAACCGTCCAGATTAGTGATGCTGGACGGGTGGGCAGCGATCGGTTGAAGAGCATGCATTTAGTTTTACTAAGAGCAGTTGGAGGCCACGGAAGGAGTGTTGTATGGCATTGAGGCTCGTTTGGGGGTTTGTTAACGCAGTGTCTAAAGAAGGGCCAGATGTATACAGAATGGTGTCGTCTGCGTAGAGGTGGATCAAGGAATCACCCGCAGCAAGAGCGTCATTGTTGATATATACAGAGAAAAGAGTCGGCCTGAGAATTGAACCCTGTGGCACCCCCATAGAGACTGCCAGAGGTCCGGACAACATGCCCTCCGATTTGACACACTGAACTCTGTCTGAGAAGTAGTTGGTGAAACATGCGAGGCAGTCATTTGCAAAACCAAGGCTGTTGAATCTGCCGAGAAGAATGTGGTGATTGACAGAGTCGAAAGCCTTGGCCAGGTCGATGAATACAGCTGCACAGTACTGTTTTTTATCGATGGAGGTTATGATATTGTTTAGTACCTTGAGCGTGGCTGAGGTGCACCCATGACCAGCTGGGAAACCAGATTGCACAGCGGAGAAGGTACGGTGGGATTCGAAATGGTCAGTGATCTGTTTGTTAACTTGGCTTTCGAAGACTTTTGAAAGTCAGGGCAGGATGGATATAGGTCTGTAACAGTTTGGGTCTAGAGTGTCACCCCTTTTGAAGAGGGGGATGACCGCGGCAGCTTTCCAATCTTTAGGAGTCTCGGACGATACGAAAGAGAGGCTGAACAGACTGGTAATAGAGGTTGCAGCAATGGCGGCAGATCATTTTATAAAGAGATGGTCCAGATTGTCTATCCCAGCTGATTTATACGGGTCCAGGTTTTGCAGCTCTTTCAGAACATCTGCTATCTGGATTTGGGTGAAGGAAAAGCTGGGGAGGCTTGGGCAAGTAGCTGCAGGGCAAGTAGCTGCAGGGGGTGCGGAGCTGTTGGCCGGAGTTGGGGTAGCCAGGAGGAAAGCATGGCCAGCTGTAGAGAAATGCTTATTGAAATTATTGATTATCGGTGGTGACAGTGTTTCCTAGCCTCAGTGCAGTGGGCAGCTGGGAGGAGGTGCTCTTATTCTCCATGGACTTTACAGTGTCCCAAAACTTTTTGGGGTTAGAGCTACAGGATGCACATTTCTGTTGGAAAAATCTAGCCTTTGCTTTCCTAACTGACTGAGTGTATTGGTTCCTGACTTCCCTGAAAAGTTGCATATCGCGGGGACTATTCGATGCTATTGCAGTCCACCACAGGATGTTTTTGTGCTGGTCGAGGGCAGTCAGGTCTGGAGTGAACCAAGGGCTATATCTGTTCTTAGTTCTACATTTTTTGAAAGGGGCAGGCTTATTTAAGATGGTGAGGAATTTACTTTTAAAGAATGACCAGGCATCCTCTACTGACGGGAGGAGGTCAATATCCTTCCAGGATACCGGGTCAGGTCGATTAGAAAGGCCTGCTCGCAGAAGTGTTTTAGGGAGCGTTTGACAGTGATGAGGGGTAGTCTTGTGACTGTGGACCCATAGCGGATGCAGGCAATGAGGCAGTGATCGCTGAGATCCTGATTGAAATCAGCAGAGGTGTATTTGGAGGGCAAGTTGGTCAGGATAATATCTATGAGGGTGCCCATGTTTTTGGATTTAGGGTTGTACCTGGTGGGTTCCTTGATAATTTGTGTGAGATTGAGGGCATCTAGCTTAGATTGTAGGACTGCTGGGGTGTTAAGCATATTCCAGTTTAGGTCACCTAACAGAATGAAGTGTGTGTGTGTGTGTGTGTGTGTGTGTGTGTGTGTGTGTGTGTGTGTGTGTGTGTGTGTGTGTGTGTGTGTGTGTGTGTGTGTGTGTGTGTGTGTGTGAGAGATTGATTGTGTGAGTGAGATTGTGTGTGTCAGGTTTTTAACACCCCCTTTCTCTCACAGGGAAGTACCTAAGAATGAGACGTATTGACTTTCAGTTGCCCTTTGACGTCATGTGGCTCTTCAGGCACAGCCAGGTGTGTAACACACTATGCACACACACACACACACACAGAATAAACTCACTCACTTGAATGACCATGTCTCTGTGTGTTCCAGCTCCACAAAGAGCCAGATGTTCCTCTGACCAGAGAGATCTCATCCTGTGAGTACCCTAAAGTCACAGCTGGCTCCTGTATGTGCATACGGTGCATACCATACACAACGTTAATACTGTAGTGTGTACATCAATACTTGACTTCAACGTGACTTACCACCCTACTTGGTTGGGGGGGGGACATCCCACTGTTGCAGTGACATGTTGAAAGTGTTCAGTCTGTGTGGAGGGGTCCATACCTCATTATCTCTCTGTCTTTGTTTTCCTCCCAGACCAACCAAAAGAGAAGAGCCTGTCCAGTCACCAGACAGGGGTGTCCCTCCCTCCCTCTCCCCAGGAGGAGTGTTCCAGTCCCAGTAAGAAGCTGTTTCCCTACCTGGACATGGAGCCTATGACCACCAGTGACAGGTAAAGACAGAAGACAACCCGCCATGTCAGTACACATGGAGGTGCAGACTAGTAGTTTGTGTGCATTTCTCAAAATAATGATCTTATTTATGTATTTGTTTGATTGTCAGGGTGTTCGTCCTGAAGCACCGCGTGTTCCTTTTGAGGAACTGGGAGAGGGTCAGAGACAGACAGATACGCCTGAGGAGGGGGAGAGAGGGGGAACGAGAGAAAGATGGAGGAGGAGTTTCCAGCTATGTAGCTACTGGGGACAACAACAGCCACATCATGTCAGGTCCATGAAGCAAGTGTGTGTGTTAGTTTAAGTTTTTGTAGGTGTGTGTGTGTGTGCTCGCACGCCTGTTTGTGTGCACCTGTGTGTCAGTGTGTTTTATTTTAAATGTGTTTATTGTCTTTCAGTCGTATTGTACTGAGTGTATGTTTATATGGACATAAATGTGTGTGTTCATCTCAGTGCTCAGTTTAGCTCTCTGTTTTACAGTATTTATTGAGCCATATCATATTCAGCATTACACACACAGCAGTTTTCCAACCACAGAAATAAGTGCTTTCCCATTTCTGTCATCTCTTCACTGCCGTCCAAGAACATCCAGCTAGGTTCAGCTTTCCCCATAAACTATCAACCAAAATGGATTTCCATCAAACAGTCACCAGCTAAGAACAGACACTCATAAGGGAATTTTAAGGACATCTACTGTATATACACACACACACACACACACACACACACACAAAATACCATCCATGGGCACTAAGGTTCTTTCCCCTCCCTCTAGGTCGACAAATGGCGGTGAAGAAGAAGGTTGTGTGGACTAGTGAGCCCCTTCGTGATCCCCAGTGCCCCCATAACCCCCTCAGCACCACGCTCCATGTGAGTGCTCTCCTGAGTGCTCTACTCTGAGTACTCTACTCTGAGTGCTCTCCCCTGTACTGTAACTGTAAAGATATTCACTCATTAGTGTCTCCCATGAGGGCTGTCTTGAAGTATTCATATGGAGTTCTTTGTCTGTGTCACTAATTCTTATAACTAACTCCTGATGTCGCATCTGCCCCCACCACAGCTCACTCAGAACAGACAAGAGGAGAAAAAACAGGTGGAGGAGGAAGAGGAGGGCTGGAGGGAGGTCCGGAAGGAGCGACTGAACAACATACTCCTGAAGCTGCGGCAGACATGATTGGTGAGAGAGGACAAGGAAGGAAGGAGGGGGGAAATCTCAGCTCAGTCTCTCTTCTTCTTCCAAGTAGCTCAGTTCAGCTAACTTTGCACTAGTGTTGGGGGGAAAAAGCTTCCCTGAAATGATTTGTTATAAAGATGATTTTGGGCTTTGTTTCTGAGAGGAATGAGGGTGTTGTTGTTTACTGTACCATTGAGAATGATTGACAGACGGTCAGCAGACCAGTGACAGTCTGATTTAATAGTCAGAGAGGGTGGAAGGGATGGATGGAGACCATAGAGTCTTAGGGCTGGATTCAATTCGTATTGCGGACGATCCGCGTTATAGCTCAATTTAAATGTAAAGGAAATGTTCCCGTGTTCTCGCAGACTACATTCACAGTAAACGCTGCATGTCGGCTCAATCTGAAATTACCATGACAATATCATTTTTTACAATTTTACCCCCTTTTTTGTGATATCCAATTATGATCTTGTCTCATCGCTGCAACTACCCAATGGACTCGGACAGGCGAAGGTCGAGTCATGCGTCCTCCAAAGCGTGACCCAAGCCGCTCTTCTTAACACCTGCTTGCTTAACCGGAATGTGTCGGAGGAAACACCGGCCAACTGACGACTGTCAGCTTGCAGGTGCCTGGCCTGCCACAAGGAGTCGCTAGAGCGCGATGAGCCAAGTAAAGCCCCCTGGGCCAAACCTTCCACTAACCCGGACAACCCTGGGCCAATTGTGCGCCGCCCTATGGGACTCCCGGTCACAGCCGGTTGTAACACAGCCTGGGATCGAACCCCAGGCTGTAGTGTCACCGCAACACTGCGATACAGTGCCATAGACCGCTGCCATAGACCGCTGCACCACTTGGGAGGCCTACCTCTACATTTTTATGCAGATCTTCCGCGATACACAGCCCTTAGGGTTTGATTCAATCCCTGTCGCTGAAGTTCGGCGCTATAGCATGATTCAAGTGTAAAGGTCATTTCCAATTGAGCTGACATATGCAGTTTTTACCGTGAATTCAGTCTCCGCTAATGCGGGACATTGCCTTTAATGTTCTCTTCAGCTCTACGTATTGAATCAAGCCTTTAATGTAAAAGTGCCATGTTGTAAATAAACTGACGCCTAAGTGAGTTCAACCTCCAAAAGCAATACGTCCTGTAAGGATTTCAGTACAGTAACTTTAATATCACTACCAGTACCAGCTAGAGACCCTTCTATGTATCAAACCAAGTAGTTTTTATTGCCTTAGTGAATATGATCATTTCAAGATCGTTATATTGTACCAATGATAATGCAGTAACATTGACCTAAGTAATGTAATGAATCAATTTCATAATTGATAGTTATTATCTAAGCGTTAAAGTTAATAGTCAAAGGCCTTCATTTTGCTACAAAGTGTTAAACATAACTGACCTATGTTAAATATTGTTATGATTATATATGACTTTCTTTTCTTCACCTGTATACTTTTTCTGACTGATGGAATGTTCTTTTTTTTTTATTTGGTCAATCAGGAAAATGAATTGAATCTGAGATTTGTAACCGTTCATTTGTACAGTTCTCTTTGGTGCAGTTTCTAGTTTGACTTTGAACACTAAGTTGAATGTTTTATAGTTGACCTGTGTATTTGCTTCACTCACTATTGCTAATGGGTGATTAGGAATATTATAGCATTCATCAATGTAGTGAAGGGTTATTTATGTAGTTTGCATGAAATGTAACTTTGGGCTGGATTCAATCCGTATCGCGGAAGATCGCATTCAAGTGTAAAGGTAACTTCCGATTAAGCCGACATAGGCAGTGTTTATCGTGAATGCAGTCTCCACGAACATTGCCTTTAAATTTAAATGGAGCTATAACGCAGATCTCCCGTGATACTTCTGCGATGCGGTGAGAATCCAGCCCTTTGTTGTACAATTTAAATTGCTGCTTATAACCTGTCTTTGGAGAAAATACCACAGAGTTCATCTGACAGAATGTCATTTCAAACATTGACCTTATTATCAATAACAATAAAATGGCGTTTTTGTTTACAGAGCATTGTGGACTTGTTATATTCTAAAGCACTTAACCATTCATACTATCACAGGCCCATGAATATCGCTGCTCCTCCATCCTTATGAAGACGCTGCATAACTGGTGGGATATTCATTACACATAATGGAGCCACTGCTAAATAACCAACATGTAAATGTGTTATATACAGCACCATCTGCTGGTGTAAAGCTGAATGACTCCAATGGCCAGGTGATACAGCGTTTTCCTCCATCACAACCCTCATCTGAGGACGTGACCTCAAGAGGACAGAGGCAGGACTGAGCCTGAGGCCCTTCTCTCCTACTTACCTTCAGCAAATCACTGATCTGTATGTGATTATGTAGGCTATGTGTAAGTGGATGCTGGTGAGAGGACCTACAGGAGGATGGACTCATTGTAATGGCTGGAATGGAATTAATGGAACGGTACTAAACAAACATGGCAACCACTCCGTTCCATCTATTCCATTCCAGCCATTACAATGAGCTCGTCCACCTATAGCTCCTCCCATGAGCCTCCACTGCATGTGTGAGCTAAAGCTGCCTAGCCAATCCCTCCCTTTCAGGTCTGTGGGTACTTTAATGAGGAAATCATTTAAAGTATTCAAACAGGGATAGTTTCTCATTTCAGAGAGTAAGTCCTTCCCTCGATCTTCCCTCATGCACTCCCCTTCACTGCTCTGACAGAAGTGGCTAGGTCAGATGAAAACATACACTAAGCTCTTTGATTGGAATGGCTTTAATATCGAGGTACCACATACTTTCTAGGCAAGCATTCGCCATAGCTCGATGGAATAGAGCAGGGTTATTCAACTCTTACCCTACGAGGTCCGGAGCCTGCTGGTTTTCTGTTCTACCTGATAATGAATTGCACTCACCTGGTGTCCCAGGTCTAAATCAGTCCCTCATTAGAGGGGAACAATGAAAAAACACAGTGGAAGTGGCTTTGAGGTCCAGAGATGAGTTTGAGGGAAAGAGAGAAGAAATTAGACACATGAGAGACTTTGAGGTTTGGTTTATGTTGATTATTTATTGGGTATTTACAAACAAGCACATGCGGGAGTCAGACACTGACGCTACAGGGACACAGTACACTATGGAACAGTGAGGTACAGGGCAGGCTACATCACACCAGAGAGATACAGAACCCACTGCTACACACACACACACACACACACACACACACACACACACACACACACACACACACACACACACACACACACACACACCAGTGGAGGCTGCTGAGGGAAGGACGGCTCATAATAATATTGGCTGGAACAGACAAATGGAAACCAGGTGTTTAATGTATTTGATACCATTCCACATATTCCGCTCCAGCCATTACCACGAGCCTGTCCTCCCCAATTAAGGTGCCACCAACCTCCTGTGATACACAGAACCCCAGATAGATAGAGAGAGAGATAGACGTGAGGGGACAAATACAACAGAGCTATATACCTTTCAAGGACTCCAGGGTCAATAAATACGACATCCAATAAATGTACAGCTTTTCATACAAATCAATGCATTTATCATGGATTATCTCACACAATGGAAAATATACCCGAATCAATGACAAAAATAACAAAAAAATCCTTGTCAACATACTGAGATTGTTACCGTCACAGACCATGTGTATTTCCTGAAGTTAGGTTTACCCTTCACCTGCATCTAGGCGTGGCACATTGAATGGTGGGCCTTGCTGACACTAACTAGCTCCTCCCTCATACAGCCTAATTTACTACAAGCTGTAATTATACATTATAGATAGCTCTAAAACGACTCATGTCAATTTACTGGCCTAAGAAAGTAGTTGTCTATCTTGTTTTGTTGCCGTGACCCAGCTAAAGCCTTTAGAAAACCAGGGGTTTAGTGTGACTGGCCATGACACACAGTGGCTCCACTGTTTGGTAAACAACTATCTATTCTAGCTACACATTGTCTTGAGACACGCAGCGATTTGGATTAGCTAGTTAGGTTGTTGACATACTAGCCAGTGCCATACCATTGCAATTGGTGGAAGATTTGGCAAAGTAACCTGTGTAATGCAAGTGCAAAGTTACAATGTTTCCAATCTAATGTTGTCATAGGGTTGTCATAGGGACACTAACCCTGTGCTACACCACAGAGGCGTGTTGGCATGGTAACCTTTTATATTTTTTCTGACCAATGAAAAGAGTGATATTCCCATTGAATTTGAATTTGAATTTATGGGTAATATGTTCTATTCTTCATTCCTCAAGTAATCTGAACTCTTCAAGAAGCGCCATGTCACCCGCAAGTGACAAAACAAAAAAAACAGCATACAAACAGTTCCTTTAAACCAGAAGCCTTTGAGAAGTACATCATTATGCATCATCATTACCAAGCCTACAGAATAACTACCAACCAAATCAGAAGATAAACATAGTAATAAACATTATTACTTTAACGTTATTCTACTACCACTATCGTTACTACGGTATTAAAAATGCTGACCTTACACGGGTTAGCATGACAGGTAGGGAAAGAAGGAAGGTACATATGAGAGCTGAGGTACGGTTGGGAGAAGGACAGCCTCTTCCTCAAACACATAGGCTTGACAGTCGTGGTATCTTCATACACATACAGTACATCAGGGAGTAGCTTACTGCTTCATCTGAAAGCTTGGATAGTCTCGGTCAGGAATGTACAACTATGGCCCTGGAAACCCACATTGTCTACTGGTCCCTGTAGTCTTTCAATTGTCTTGTAGTCAGACTTAGTAATGCCCAGGTAACCAGTCGAGTTAAATATCTGGGGAATCAAAAATACTAATTGATCTATGAGGTAAAGGAAAAGTAACCAGACTAGAGTTGATCAACCCTGGGCTGAGTAGAAAGAGACAGGTCTCAAGTCCCTCAGACTGTTAATCTGTCTGTTTATCTATCTGTTTATCTGTCTGTTAATCTGTCTGTTAATCTGTCTGTTTATCTATCTGTTTATCTGTCTGTTAATCTGTCTGTTAATCTGTCTGTTTATCTATCTGTTTATCTGTCTGTTAATCTGTCTGTTAATCTGTCTGTTAATCTGTCTGTTTATCTGTCTGTTTATCTGTCTGTTTATCTGTCTGTTAATCTGTCTGTTAATCTGTCTGTTAATCTGTCTGTTTATCTGTCTGTTATCTGTCTGTTATCTGTCTATCTATCTGTTTACCTATCTGTTAATCTGTCTGTTAATCTGTCTGTTAATCTATCTGTTTATCTGTCTGTTAATCTGTCTGTTCATCTATCTGTTTATCTGTCTGTTAATCTGTCTGTTAATCTGTCTGTTTATCTGTCTGTTATCTGTCTGTTATCTGTCTGTTATCTGTCTATCTATCTGTTTACCTATCTGTTAATCTGTCTGTTATCTGTCTGTTAATCTGTCTGTTAATCTGTCTGTTAATCTGTCTGTTAATCTATCTGTTAATCTATCTGTTTATCTGTCTGTTTATCTATCTGTTAATCTGTCTGTTTATCTGTCTGTTTATCTGTCTGTTTATCTGTCTGTTTATCTGTCTGTTTATCTGTCTGTTATCTGTCTATCTATCTGTTTACCTATCTGTTTATCTGTCTGTTTATCTGTCCGTCTCAAAGCATTGATATTTCCATAAGCACTGAGTAGTATGTGTTAGTGAGGTTTAAGAGGTGTGGACTGATTGAAGTTACAGCATTGCTTTGCCAGTTATACTTATATACTGTTGGATACTAGAATGTCCTTTAGATAGATATGTGTCGTATAGATAGATACTCTTCTGCATTCTATGGTTGGGCTCAATTCGAAATTGAAGGCTGCCAATTTAGGAAGTGATTTGAATTTAAAATCAGCTAATTAAAAAACATAAATAGCTTCTCCTTTTCAATTCATTATGAAGTCATGAAAAATAAAGGCCCCTATTTCAATCATCGAATTGGAATTTCAGTTTACTTCCTGAATTGACTGCCATATTGAGCCCAACCCTGCTGCATTTACTCAAAGCATTCATTATACAATAAATACAGTGTAAAGGTATGAGACTAAATCTATCAGGTTATGATGAAGATATGAAGGATATGAAGTCAAGACAATGCATACAACACACACTAAGATGAAGCCACTGGATTCCAATAATTGACAAAAACACTGGAGCTGTCCGTGTGTATAATGACTATAGAGTAGTGACTGGTGAGTTGGGGATAAAAGGCCAGATCACTTATCAATTTGATTCATGATCAACCGTATCTATAGTAACGTTTGACTATCTGTTTCTCTTGGTTATCTATCTATCGCAGTTAAATTAATCTATATTCATATACCTATATATTATGTATGTATATTTATACAGTCAAATAGTTATCCTTTTTAAACTGACTATTAATTGTAGTGGGAACATGTCAAACACACACTCAGAGACCAGGCGAAAGAGGAGAGATCAATAGGGGTGAAAGGTCAAATAGAACACAGAAAACAGCTACATTTCACTATGGTACTACGTTACGTAACAGGGGCTACGCTCCAATACTCTACCATGGCTCCCTTCACCGGTTAGCCTGGCGGCAAGGTCTGGGTCTGAGGCGAAGGAGTTGGCTAGAGCAGAAACCGACCTGGCTACCAGGCTATAAATCTTCCCATAGTGACTGCTGATCTGAAAGTGTCTGGATAAGCTGAATGTATGCGTTGCATGTTTCGTCACAATAGTTAACGTTCGTCTGGACTGATGCCCGAATGAGCATTCTACTCAATGCATCGTCAATAAGCGCTGAAGATTTCATCGAAAGTGCATTACAGTGGCCTGGAAATACAATGACATTCAAAAACAGGCAAATTATTATTAGGAAACCCTTTCGTCATCATTTTGATGTCACCAGATAGACTTTAGATGCAGTATAACGTTAGCTAACTAGCTTAAATTGAGGGGAGGCCACCTGATTGTAACTAGCTAACGTTAGCTTTGCTAGCTATTTTTGCCGAATTTTGCTAGATGATGACGTAGCCATCTGTCTAAAGTAAATTTGACGACATGATCATGCTGGGGAAGTTGTTTCCTACTACATATTTGACTACTTTAGCAACGTCACCGTATTTCCACAGGCACTATAGTGTAATTTAGACTAAACAGTAGTTGGACTTATTTCAGAACGACTGGACTTATCACCACTTTAGGGCAACGCCGATGGCGGCTTGAGAAAGTTCATAACAATGGCATGACGTGACGGAGGTGCAACCTATGAATAGAATTCTACAAAGCTTTATCCAGTCCTTCTCAGATCAGTGGTCACCAAAGAGAGGAGATGATGAATGGAGGACATTTATAGGGATAGTCCACACCAAGATAAGTGTTTGTCTGAAGTTTTCACACTTCAAAAGTGGTCTGAAGTCGTGCTGGGTCCATATTCCACACCATCTGGTGAGCTAAATTAAATCTTCATTAAATCCCCCTAATTAGATGGCATTCGATGGTACAGTTCTTTAGGGATTGAGTTTTGCAGATTTCTACCAGTGCATATAGTGGGATCTACACAACAGATGGTGCGGCGTACGGACTGAACTAAATCACTTAGACCAGAGATCATCAACTAGATTCAGCTACGGATGGTCAGGGGGCTGGAACATAATCACAAATCATTTGTAGACTGCAAATTGACCGCAAGAAGCCCAAACAGATATGTCATTTGACTAAAATATAATCATTTCAAACCTTGCTTAGATTTGTAAACAATCACATCTCTCTCTATGTGTGGGAATACTTTGGAACAGATTTCCAACATTTACTGCTGATTTTAGTCTTATGTCCAACAAGTAATTCTAACCCTTTGCTCAGAAAACTTGGGGGCCAAATAAAATCATGGGCCGCCAGTTGGGGAACCTTGACATACGACTTTGGACTACTTTAGAGATATGAAAACGTGATTTGAACTTAGATTCGGGAGTGAACTATTTCTCTGAGAGCATTGGGACTTCGCCACAGCCTCTCTATGGTTGCCTAAATACATTATAGCTTCATGACTTCATTTTCCCTCCCCCATATATATTCAAACAATCAAAACTCTGATCAGGTGTCTGAAATCACAGGATCAGTGAGGCGTAGCCAATGGGTACGAGCCCCTCTCGGTCTCCCTGACGACAGCGAATCCAGTCGTGATCGACACCCCCTAAAACCACTAACTCCTCCCCTTTCTGGAAGCTTAGCTCCGCCCCTGTGCCAGAGTGGTCGCATAGTGTTCTGACTGACCTGAGAAAGAGAGAAAAATAAGTGATACTGCTGTAAAAAAGTGTCATAAGAATGACGTAACACCGTCATAGACAGTCATGACTACTGAACTGAACAAACTAAACATGTAATCTAGATATATTTCCACATATTTCCAATACCTGAGGGGTCTTGGGTTGTCCCATGTCTCCTCCATCTCTCTCTCTACCACCTCTTCTACCTGCTGGGGCTCCAGCACCCTCCTCTGGTTAGCACTGGAACTGCTGCTCACCATCCGGGTCAGAACAGACACCCCTGGAGACAACCACTGAGATGGACGTCTGGGGAGGGAGAGAGATACATCAGTGATAAGAGTAAGATACTTCAACTGTCTAGTATCAGAAAACTCTATCACACAAACACGTACACACACACCAGCGCACCTGGTTGGAAGTGTGGGTATCGTGGGGTTATTGGAGGCTCCAAACAGCCGTCCCAAACCCCAGGGGACCGCCAATGCTCCAACGACCTGAGGAGGGTCACTCCAGGCCTGGGTACTGGCCTGGGGCTCTGGGGGGTCTCTGGATGTCCCCTCCTGGTTCTGTACTGCAGACAGGCTGAGTTCAGCCAGGTTCTGGCCCAGCTTGCCCCCCCAGCGTACCACAGCCCCCCATCCCTGCTGGATCACCTAGGGAGAGAATAACAGCTCAGAAAAGTGCTGTGTGGTACGGACACCCACCCATGCATTCAAACAAACACACACAAACAGACACACAAATACACACACATTGAATTGTGCTCACCTGTCCTGCCTGTTGGGAGAGACTGGCCTCCTCAACATTAGGAGGTGCTAGCTCCATCATTCCTTTCTCCTGAACCCACATCAGCTGAGGACTTGTCTCCGCAAGACCCCCAGAGACCTTCGCAGGCCCCACACTGAGACTCTCTGGCTTCAGTGACTCCACCAACCCTCCCACCCCTGAGTTGGCCAGGGACGACGAGCTCGCATTACGATTGGTCGCCTCGGGTTCTGCTCTCCCAAAGTACAGCTCTGATAGGCTTTCGAGATTGCTGCTGCCCCTGCCTTGGGAAGCGGACCCCCGGGGCGAGCGCCTGAATCCCAGGTCCTGATTGGGTGGGCTGGGGATCTCTGGGCTGTGATTGGCTGGCTCCAGGTGGTGGTGCTGGAAGAGCAGGTCGAGGTTAAGGGTCAGGAGACTGAGGGGCTGCAGCAGGAGGAGGAGCTCCTCAAACAGAGGCTGGCAGGAAGTCAACGACAAACGCATGAAGGAGGAGGGCCGGTAGAACGTCACCAACACATCTGACAGAGAGAGAGGGAGGCGAAAAAGAGAGAGAGAAAGAGACGGAGGGGGAGAGAGAGGGTGGGGTGAAGGGAGGAGAGAAATAATGTTATAACATATTAATATTCAAACAGATAAATTGCGGATATGAACTTTAGGCTTCAGAGACTTACCACTGCATGACTGGAGATGGGACAGCCAGAAATCCATAAGCTTGATGCTGAACGAGAGACAAGAAGCAGGTGAGAATTGGAATTGAAAAAGTCAAACATAAAAACCCCTAGGAGAGAAGAGCCAGGTCTTACTTGAGGAGGCCGAGGAGGAAGGCGTTGAACCTGTGTTTGTTCTGCCTGAGCTGGGGCAGCTCTCCTATTCTAGCCTGGAGGCTGTACAGGGACTGAGTGCTGGGCCCTGGAGGGAGAAGGGGAGCAGAGACGAGAGAAAGAAAGGCTTTGGTTAAGCTTTGGCACAGAGAAACAAATCAATATCTAATCAACATGTTATGTTACCTTTGACCTGAATTGACTGAAATTGAAATGAACAAGTACTGAGTCAATGGAATAACCCTGATCAGCAGAGTAGTGGGAAGGAGAGAATAAGAGGGAATAGAGGAGGGGAGAGAGTGATAATCAGAGAGAAGGATGACTCAACACTGCAGAATAATGAGCGCCAGACTAGAGCGAGAGAGGAGAGGAAGAGAGAGAGACTGAAAGTACTATGAACCCACATGATGTCTGGGAGGGTGAGAGAGATACACATTGGAAAGAGGAAGAGAGATATTGAGAGATTGGCTATGTACTTCCATCATGTCTGAGAAGGAGAAATAGAGAGAGATGGATATAGAGAGAGATATATAAATATATGGAAAGGCAGGGGGTATAACAACCACAGCCCTCCTATGCTGTCTATGCTCTCTTGTAACCCACCTCTGTACTGCGCTCCAGAGTTCCTACCTGGCCTGGTGGAGGCCTGGACCAGTCCCCAGGCTGAGTTTGGCCTCCTGCCCGAGATCAAATCACTCTGGTGGGGCTTGAGGCCGTCGGAGAGCAGGCTCCGCAGGGCGGGGCACAAACACTGCAGCACCAGCCGACCCAGAGACGGATTCACACTGCTGTCTCCTGATAGAGCCTGGAAAGGGGAGGAGGAGAGGAGAAAGGAGAGTGGCAAAATAGAGGATGCGAGAGAGGGAAGAGGGGATGAAGAGGGAATAAATAGGGGAGGAGAGAGGGAGAGGAGAGGGGAGAAATAGAGGAGGAGAGAGGGAAGAGAGGAGAGGAGAGGGGAGAAATAGTGGAGGAGAGAGAGGGGAAGAGAGGAGAGGAGAAATAGAGGAGGAGAGAGAGGGGAAGAAAGGAGAGGAGAAATAGAGGAGGAGAGAGAGGGGAAGAAAGGAGAGAAAAAGGGGAGAGGGGAGAAATAGAAGAGGAGAGAGAGAGGCAAGAAATAGAGGAGAGAGAGAATAAAGGAGAGGGGATGGGAGAAATAGGAGAGAAAGTGGGAAGAGAGGAGAAATGGCAGAAGAGAGAGATGAAGAGGGTATAAATAGGGGAGGAGAGGGAGGGAAGGGAGAGAGGTAAGAGAGGAGAGGGGAGAAATAGGAAAGAAGAGAGGGAGGAGGGGAGAAATAGAGGAGAGAGGAGAGGGAGGAGGGGAGAAATAGAGGAGAGAGAGGGAAGAAAGGAGAGGGTGTTATGGATAGGAAGAGAAGATAAATAGAGAAGGATGAAAACAGAGAGATATAGAAGAGGAAAGGAGTAGAGAGAAATATGTGGGAAAGAGGGATGTGGAAGGATGGAGTTAGTACACAGAGGTTCTGACTACTGAGCCAAAGATAGGGATATCTGAAGACAACCTAGCACCTTGTTAATGGAGGCAGACTAGGGGAGAGGAAGAGGGAGAGACAGAAAGAGACACATATGTCCTGTTATTCAATGGATGATTCATATATGGAGGATTCATATATAGATATAGAGCCACTAACAGGCTGTTTGAGCCATCAAGTGTCACACGTTAAGTTCCAATGAGCTGAATGCAACCAGCGCTGCTACTGGCCGGCGTCTAATTCCAGAGACACGGATACACAAATCCTATAAGGCAATGAAGTCTTTGGGGAGTTTGAGCTGGTTGATCTTCTGTCTGTCTGTTTTTCACTTTGCCTGTCGGTGTGGAAACCCTGTCATAGCAACAGTTAACAATACGTCGTTAGGAGCGGTAGCTAGGTATTATAAACGCGGGGGTGGAGGTTTGTACTGATTGGATTACCTCCCCTGATCTAAAACCAAAATGTGAAATCGGAGGAAGATGATTGGCCCTCATATTTCTCCTAATTGAAATGAATATAATTGATTGATCCACAGAGGAGAAGCTGGGTTTGCTGCCAGCATCAGACAACAGCGAACAGTAGAAACAAACAGGCATGCCCTCAGAAATACATCATTAAAGTACAGACATAATGATTAAAAACTCAAGGCCATTTTCCATATCTCACATCATGTGGTGTGTACACCATGTTACTGAAGAGACAGTGTTAAACATGGTGTTAAACATGGTGTTAAACGCAGAGACAGTGGAAACTGACCTTCTGCACCAGGGTCCGTGAGGAGCTGAACTGAGCCAAAATGGCCTCCACTGCCACACTGACTGCACTGACCAGAGCTGTGGACGGGAACAGTTAGACATACACAAACATCATTTCTCTAACAGTGTAAATGTACATGAATAAATGTACTGTATGTACTGTATATCACATAGACTGTATATAAATATACATCTAGGCTATATATGATCCGGTGTGACTCAGTTGGTAGAGCATGGTGCTTGCAACACCAGGGTTGTGGGTTTGATTCCCACGGGGGACCAGTATGAAAATGTATGCACTTAAGTCACTCTGGATAAGAGCGTCTGCTAAATGATTCAAATGTAAATATATACAGGTATATTGTACCTCTTTTTTCCAGCAGGCACAGAGAGGACAGCCCTAGGCCTCTCAGAGGGGCCTTCACGTCATCGCCCATCCAGGAAGTCCCGCCTCTCTGTACAGAGCCGGCGAATGAGACGCTACGAACCGCTGAGATTGACAGAGATAGAGGAAGGATCACTTACAACCTACTCTACTCTAATCAGTGGTGGACTCACCGAGAGGAAGAGCAATGTTACTTGGTGTTTCTGTGTAACTGTTTCAGTATTAGTGATATTACTTGTTTTAGCAGTTAGTTAAAGCAGTGGTAGAGTAGCAGTACTATCAGTAGTAGTGTAGTAGTGATAGCATAGTGATAGCATAGTGATAGCATAGTGATAGCATAGCTTAGTTTGTTGAAACATCTCAGTCCAATATTTTTCACAGATTCTAAAATGGTTGTCTTGTACACTTTGCTTTTCCAATATTCTACACAGGACATCGTCCCTTCTGAGGGTGGTACATTATGTGAATGGGAAGCGGATGCATTAACCTTGACAGACACAGGAAACATAAAACCTCCTATTGGAGAAGACAGCCATGCAGAAGTCATCTATCAGTCACAGGTTGGTGGCACCTTGGTTGGGGAGGACGGGCTTGTGGTAATGTCTGGAGAGGAATGACTGGAATGGGATCAAATACATCAAACACCTGGTTCCCATGTGTTTGATGTCATTCCATTTGCTCCGTTCCCACCATTATTATGAGCCGTCCTCCCCTCAACAGCCTCCTGTGGTATCAGTAAGGTGTGAGAACATTCCTGTCTGACCTCATGATGAAACATATGACACTATAGAAGGTTAGTGTTCAGCCCAGTTTATAGCCATTCACCACTACATTAATCACTACACATCGTGTATAGTCGTACCTAAACACACGTATCTACACCAATGCACACATTCATGCACACACACTAAAGCGTGATAATCATCATCACAGTGATTATCATGGTTCAACAGAAGCTGAAGGTCATAGCTTTATTAAGGTGAGGTGTCTATTTCAGCACTCCATGCAACACAGACACACAACAGCATGGACAGACAGACTGACAGAGTGACAGACAGACAGAGATATAGATATACACACAGACAAACAGACAGACTGATAGACAAACAGACAGACTGACAGCGAGATAGATATACACACTCAGACGGACAGACAGACTACAGACAGACTGACAGGGCGATAGAGATGTAGATAAACACACAGACAGACAAACAGACAGAGAGGTGAGCAGGGTGTCAGACAGACAGACAGAGTGACAGACAGGCGAGCAGGGTGTTAAACAGACAGACAGAGTGACAGACAGGCGAGCAGGGTGTTAGACAGACAGACAGACAGACAGACAGACAGAGTGACAGACAGGCGAGCAGGGTGTTAGACAGACAGACAGGCAAGCAGGGTGTTAGACAGACAGACAGACAGAGTGACAGACAGGCGAGCAGGGTGTTAGACAGACAGAGTGACAGACAGGCGAGCAGGGTGTTAAATAGACAGACAGAGTGACAGACAGGCGAGCAGGGTGTTAGACAGACTAACAGAGTGACAGACAGGCGAGCAGGGTGTTAGACAGACAGACAGACAGACAGACAGAGTGACAGACAGGCGAGCAGGGTGTTAGACAGACAGACAGAGTGACAGACAGGCGAGCAGGGTGTTAGACAGACAGACAGACAGACAGAGTGACAGACAGGCGAGCAGGGTGTTAGACAGACAGACAGA
This sequence comes from Salmo trutta, assembly GCF_901001165.1. NCBI lineage: Eukaryota > Metazoa > Chordata > Actinopteri > Salmoniformes > Salmonidae > Salmo > Salmo trutta. The sequence goes on along the minus strand of NC_042993.1, from coordinate 1,535,196 downwards.
GTGACAGACAGGCGAGCAGGGTGTTAGACAGACAGACAGAGTGACAGACAAGGCGAGCAGGGTGTTAGACAGACAGACAGAGTGACAGACAGGCGAGCAGGGTGTTAGACAGGGGGAGGGAGTGTGAGAGAGAGAGCTCTTACTCAGCGCGGGTGGCAGCGGCGGAGCCTGGATGAGTTTTGGGGGGTCTGAGGTTTTCCTGGGGGGGATAGGGGGGTAGAGGAAGGGGTAGTAGAGGGGGGCGGCCAGGGCATGGAGGGTGTGAGAGCGGGGGAACAGGGGTGAGCTGAGGCAGGATGCGTCCAGGCCTGGAGGGGGGGCTCCAGAGCGATGGGGGGGGTCGAGAGCCCCGATGGGGGAGAGGCGGGGAGGAGCACCCCTGTGGATGGGACAGTTTTTGGGGTGGTAGAGGTACCAGGAGGGGAGCGGAGGGAGATCTTTAGAGGTTCTACTCTGGCCAGGGCCAGAGGTGTATGTGTGTGTGTCAGTGCAACCAAGGGAACCGACGGTGTGTGTTTTGGCATATGCCATCATCATCGCGTCAACGTTTTTATATGGGGTGGTGCAGCCTTGAGTGTGTGTGTCATTGCTGACGAGTGTGTGTGAGCCGGTGTGAGGCTGTTTATCAGTGGCGTTGGCGGTGCAGTACAGGGAGTCAAAGTTAGTGATTGATTCAGAGCCAAAGCCATACTCCAGCTTTTCTTTAGTCTTGGAGTCATTCACATAACGATACAAACTATCAATGTTGCTCTTGAAGTCCTTTCCAAAACGACGTGCAGAGTCTAGGCCTCCATCCTTCTTAAAATAGTCACTATAGCTATATCCAGAATCAATATCATTCTTAGAATAAGTTCCATGGCTGTCTTCATTTAAATCTGTATGAGTGTATGGTGTAGCAAAGGGGTTAGATAACTGGGTAGTGTAGGGGTTAGGGGCCGTGGCTGTGGACTGGGTAGTGTAGGGGTTAGGGGCCGTGGCTGTGGACTGGGTAGTGTAGGGGTTAGGGGCCGTGGCTGTGGACTGGGTAGTGTAGGGGTTAGGGGCCGTGGCTGTGGACTGGGTAGTGTAGGGGTTAGGGGCCGTGGCTGTGGACTGGGTAGTGTAGGGGTTAGGGGCCGTGGCTGTGGACTGGGTTTCAGTGTGGCTGTGAGGTTGGGTCCTGGGGACTGGTCTCGTATGAGCACCACAGTATCCTGGGCGGTAAGGGGGGATTACAGAGTGGAGGAAATAGGAGGAGGGCTGGGAGTGGGCCAGGGAGAGAGGGGGTGAGGACACTGCCCAGTCAAAAGGGGCAAAGGGCAGGAGGGGAGAAGGGAGAGGAGTATGAGTAACAGGGGCAGGTTGAGGTGGAAATGTGGATTTGAGGTGGACAAGGGGGGCATTCAGGGGGTAGGAGTGTGAGTAAGTGGTGTGTGTGTGTGGGTGGGGGGGCAGGTAGGGGTAGTTGGGGGCCAGTAGGGGTAGTTGGGGGCAGGTAGTGGTAGTTGGGGTAGTTGGGGGCAGGTAGGGGTAGGTAGGGGTAGTTGGGGGCAGGTAGGGGTAGTTGGGGGCAGGTAGGGGTAGTTGGGGGCAGGTTGGGGTAGTTGGGGGCAGGTAGGGGTAGGTAGGGGTAGTTGGGGGCAGGTAGGGGTAGTTGGGGGCAGGTAGGGGTAGTTGGGGCAGGTAGGGGTAGGTTGGGGTAGTTGGGGGCAGGTAGGGGTAGTTGGGGGCAGGTAGGGGTAGTTGGGGGCAGGTAGGGGTAGTTGGGGGCAGGTAGGGGTAGGGGTAGTTGGGGCAGGTAGGGGTAGTTGGGGCAGGTAGGGGTAGTTGGGGCAGGTAGGGGTAGTTGGGGGCAGGTAGGGGTAGTTGGGGCAGGTAGGGGTAGTTGGGGGCAGGTAGGGGTAGGTAGGGGTAGTTGGGGGCAGGTAGGGGTAGTTAGGGGTAGTTGGGGGCAGGTAGGGGTAGTTGGGGGCAGGTAGGGGTAGTTGGGGCAGGTAGGGGTAGGTTGGGGTAGTTGGGGGCAGGTAGGGGTAGTTGGGGGCAGGTAGGGGTAGTTGGGGCAGGTAGGGGTAGTTGGGGGCAGGTAGGGGTAGTTGGGGCAGGTAGGGGTAGTTGGGGGCCGGAGGACAAGCGAAAGCGGAGAAGAGGGGAAGGTAAATGAGAAGTAGAGCCATGGACAAATGTTGGAAGGATGGATAGGATAGAGGGATGAGAACAAGGAGAGGAGCAAAAATGTATGTTGCAAATAAATTGGGAGGAGAGAGAGAAATGGAGAGAATGTTAGTGTCTGTTGAGAGAAGAATGCAATGTAAACCAGTAGATCCCCACCACAACATGCAGTAACGCAGTACACCACCCAGTACCCACACAACAACATATGTCCAATAGTCTGACCCAACAGATGCACACAGACTGACCACAATACATGACAGAGTCAATGGAGGTGGTTCATGAACAGAGGAGTCAAAGTTCAGGTTTAGAGAAGCCTTTCTCTTTCGTTTCCTACTCTCAGTCGTTCACCATTATTTCAACAACGCCCAAACCTTTTTCCAGTGGTTTAAGCTAGTGGTTTCATGTTCTACTCTTCCGTCAGTGTGTATTCTGTATTATAAAACGTATATGTGCAGGTGACTGGCAAAGATGAGGTTATCACTGTCCATAGTTAGTGCCACTCTCTCTCTCTGTACAGTAGTGGTATGCTGTTCTCTCTCTCTCTGTACAGTAGTGGTATGCTGTTCTCTCTCTCTGTACAGTAGTGGTATGCTGTTCTCTCTCTGTACAGTAGTGGTATGCTGTTCTCTCTCTCTGTACAGTGGTGGTATGCTGTTCTCTCTCTCTGTACAGTAGTGGTATGCTGTTCTCTCTCTGTACAGTAGTGGTATGCTGTTCTCTCTCTCTGTACAGTAGTGGTATGCTGTTCTCTCTCTCTGTACAGTAGTGGTATGCTGTTCTCTCTCTCTCTGTACAGTAGTGGTATGCTGTTCTCTCTCTCTGTACAGTAGTGGTATGCTGTTCTCTCTCTCTGTACAGTAGTGGTATGCTGTTCTCTCTCTGTACAGTAGTGGTATGCTGTTCTCTCTCTCTGTACAGTAGTGGTATGCTGTTCTCTCTCTCTGTACAGTAGTGGTATGCTGTTCTCTCTCTCTGTACAGTGGTGGTATGCTGTTCTCTCTCTCTGTACAGTAGTGGTATGCTGTTCTCTCTCTCTGTACAGTAGTGGTATGCTGTTCTCTCTCTCTGTACAGTAGTGGTATGCTGTTCTCTCTCTCTGTACAGTAGTGGTATGCTGTTCTCTCTCTCTGTACAGTAGTGGTATGCTGTTCTCTCTCTCTGTACAGTAGTGGTATGCTGTTCTCTCTCTCTGTACAGTAGTGGTATGCTGTTCTCTCTCTCTGTACAGTAGTGGTATGCTGTTCTCTCTCTCTCTGTACAGTAGTGGTATGGTGTTCTCTCTCTCTGTACAGTAGTGGTATGCTGTTCTCTCTCTCTGTACAGTAGTGGTATGCTGTTCTCTCTCTCTCTGTACAGTAGTGGTATGCTGTTCTCTCTCTCTCTGTACAGTAGTGGTATGCGGTTCTCTATCTTCACCTTCTCTATCTTTCCCTCTCTCTAGCAGAGAAGAGGTTGGTTACGCTGAGTCAGGCTATGGAGAGTTCTGTTCCTGCCTGGCTGCGCACTGTCTATCTCTCTGTCTCCTTGGAGATGATTGGATTATAGCCTATGCTGACTAGAAGTCCATTCTGTACATTTAATATCACCGTGACAGAGAGATAGAGGCTCCATAAAGCGTTTTAACTACCATACCTTGGTTTAGCCTTGAGTTGATCTGGCTCTCTCTCAGATGCAGCCACACATTACACTTCCTGTTTTTTTTAACGCTACTGTGAAATAAGTCTCTGCCATTGGTTGGTAGATGGAGCCCCTCCTCTTTGGTTCTTAAAGCTGTACACACACACGTGACAAATAGTCTGGTCTGGATTGTATTATTTGTTTACAGTCTGTGGGTAGAAGTTGGCCCTACATAACCTAGGATAAGTTTATCCTACTGCTGTGACGAGCTGACCACACATAACTCCTTCCACGTTGACAAATACCATACAACTTGGCTTTTACATACACACAGAGGGAAGCACACTACACACACATTCACACGCACACACACACATACATTCAGCATTTCTCCTGAAATGTACATTGTGACTTTGATTAAAAAATATATATATTTCAGACAATAATCACATCACACAATTACTTAATGTAAATTGTTATCAAAACAATAAAGCTGTGTAATTGAAATACAGATTAATAGAGGTATTCAGCCCTTCAGCCTATGGAACTAAGAACTAGAGGTCGACCGATTAATCGGAATGGCCGAATAATTAGGGCCGATTTCAGGTTTTCATAAGAATCGGTAATCTGCATTTTTGGACACCGATTATGGCCGATTACATTGCACTCCACGAGGAGACTGCGTGGCAGGCTGACCACCTGTTACGCGAGTGCAGCAAGAAGCCAAGGTAAGGTGCTAGCTAGCATTAAACGTATCTTATAAAAAAATCAATCTTAACATAATCACTAATTAACTACACATGGTTGATGATATTACTAGTTTATCTAGCTTGTCCTGCGTTGCATATAATCGATGCGGTGCCTGTTAATTTATCATTGAATCACAGCCTACTTTGCCAAACGGGTGATTTAACAAGCGCATTCACGAAAAAAGCACTGTCGTTGCACCAATGTGTACCTAACCATAAACATCAACGCTTTTCTTAAAATCAATACACAAGTATATATTTTTAAACCTGCATATTTAGTTAATATTGCCTGCTAACATGAATTTCTTTTAACTAGGGAAAATGTGTCACCTCTTGCAACAGAGTCAGGGTATATGCAGCAGTTTGGGCCGCCTGGCTTGTTGTGAACTGTGTGAAGACTATTTCTTCCTAACAAAGACAGCCGACTTCGCCAAACTGGGGATGATTTAACAAAAGAGCATTTGCGAAAAAGCACAATCGTTGCACGAATGTACCTAACCATAAACATCAATGCCTTTCTTAAAATCAATACACAGAAGTATATTTTTTTAAACCTGCAAATTTAGTTAAAAGAAATCCAGGTTAGCAGGCAATATTAACTAGGGAAATTGTGTCACTTCTCTTGCGTTCATTGCATGCAGAGTCAGGGTATGTGCAACAGTTTGGGCTGCCTGGCTCATTGCAAACTAATTTGCCAGAATTTTACGTAATTATGACATAACATTGAAGGTTGTGCAATGTAACAGCAATATTTAGACTTATGGATGCCACCCGTTAGATAAAATACGGAACGGTTCTGTATTTCACTGCAAGAATAAACGTTTTGTTTTCAAAATGATAGTTTCCAGATTTGACCATATTAATGACCTAAGGCTCGTATTTCTGTGTGTTATTATATTATAATTAAGTCTATGATTTGATAGAGCAGTCTGACTGAGTGGTGGTAGGCAGCAGCAGGCTCGTAAGCATTCATTCAAACAGCACTTTACTGCGTTTGCCAGCAGCTCTTCGCAATGCCTCAAGCATTGCGCTGTTTATGACTTCAAGCCTATCAACTCCCGAGATTAGGCTGGCAATACTAAAGTACCTATTAGAACATCCAGTAGTCAAAGGTATATGAAATACAAATGGTATAGAGAGAAATAGTTCTATAATAACTACAACCTAAAACTTCTTACCTGGGAATATTGAAGACTCATGTTAAAAGGAACCACCAGCTTTCATATGTTCTCATGTTCTGAGCAAGGAACTTAAACATTAGCTTTTTTACATGGCACATATTGCACTTTTACTTTCTTCTCCAACACTTTGTTTTTGCATTATTTAAACCAAATTTAACATATTTCATTGTTTATTTGAGACTAAATTGATTTTATTGATGTATTACATTAAGTTAAAATAAAAGTGTTCATTGTTCATTCAGTATTGTTGTAATTGTCATTATTACAAATATATATATCGGCCGATTAATCGGTAGCGGGTTTTTCGGGGCCTCCAATAATCGGTATCGGCGGTGAAAAATCATAATCGGTCGACCTCTACTAAGAACCACTCTAAAGGTAGCCTATAGTATGAGTAATCAGATTTGAGCTGAATCTCAGCCACTCTGGGAAGGGGAGAACATTCTGGAAAAAAGAAAGATGGAAGATAAAGGAGTGAGTGAGAGGTCAAGGACAGAAGAGAGACAGGAGGAGATAGGCAACAAAACATGAACCGATGACTCACCAGATAGTGGAGAGAGAGAGAATGATAGAGGGAAGGGGAGACAGAGAGAACGGGGTACAGTGCATAAACAGTGAAAAGGATAGAAAGAGAATGAGGGAGGAGGAAAGAGACAGAAAGAGGAAGAGAGATATACAGAGAGAGAGCTAGAGGGAGATGGGGAGAGAGAGAGAGGGAGATAGAGAGGGAGATGGGGAGAGGGGGGGAGAGAGAGAGAGAGAGAGGAGATGGGGAGAGAGAGAGAGAGATATGGGGAGAGGGAGAGATGGGGAGAGAGAGATGGGGAGAGAGAGATGGGGAGAGAGAGAGAGAGAGAGAGAGAGAAGGTGCGCTAGAGGGAGATGGAGACAGATAGAGGGTGAGCTAGAGGGAGATGGAGAGAGAGAGGGTGAGCTAGAGGGAGATGGAGAGAGAGGGTGAGCTAGAAGGAGATGGAGAGAGAGAGGGTGAGCTAGAGGGAGATGGAGAGAGAGAGGGTGAGCTAGAGGGAGATGGAGAGAGAGAGAGGGTGAGCTAGAAGGAGATGGAGAGAGAGAGGGTGAGCTAGAGGGAGATGGAGAGAGAGAGGGTGAGCTAGAGGGAGATGGAGAGAGAGAGGGTGAGCTAGAAGGAGATGGAGAGAGAGAGGGTGAGCTAGAGGGAGATGGAGAGAGAGAGGGTGAGCTAGAAGGAGATGGAGAGAGAGAGGGTGAGCTAGAGGGAGATGGAGAGAGAGAGGGTGAGCTAGAGGGAGATGGAGAGAGAGAGAGGGTGAGCTAGACGGAGAGAGAGAGGGAGAGATAGCTGTGGGTACTCCATTACTTCCCCCCCGGTCTGCAGATTGGATGAATAATTTAATAAGGCAGTGATGACATCACACCAGGCCCACAGGAAGCACCGAAGAGATTCTACCATCTCTTCCTCCCTCTCTGTCTCCCTCTCCCACTCTGCCCCATACACTTACCTGTCCATCCCTGAAAAAGAATGAGTGCAGCCCATCTAATCCTTTGCATCTCCTTCATCTATCTGTCCATCCTAGATAGAAACTACATTCCACTGCACCCATCTATGTATGTATCTCTCTCTTGTTCCCCCTTATTTCTCTTTCCCTCTACTCTGGAATGCGGGGGATTCTCCCGTGTTTTTGTCACCCTTCTCTCTGCTGGTTTAGTTTTTATTCCCAAGAGAGGACACCGTTTCAGATGTGGTGTTGTGTACATAATATTAGATGGAAGGTGGCTACAGTGAATACTGTAGTTTGTTACTACCTCCACATTTTCACCCCAAATCAGCACCTCACAGTCAACAACTAGGCCTATAGTCATCATCATCATCTAACTCACCTGTAGTTCTTGACTCCCAGGTTCTTCCTCCATCAGCTGTTCCTCTCACCTCCACCTCTTCTTCCTCCACCTCTTCTTTCCTCTTTTCTCCCTCCTCTTTTCTCTGTCCATCCATCCTCCACAGGTTCCCTTCACTGGCTGAGCACCCAATCTGCTGCGAGGGACATAACTCGGGTTGTCCAATCGCATCCTCTGCTTTCTGGAACATTTCCCTAAAAGCAGCCAATGAGGTGAGGGGAGGTGGTTGCAGGAAGGTGGCCTGGGCCTGGGAGGTGTACTCCCATTGGATTCCGTCGCTGTCCGTCTTTTCCCTCCTCCACTTGAGGTTGTAGAGGAAGTCAGGGTCAGGGGTTATGACTGTGGGATCAGGATCCGGTTCAGTTATTAGTTGGTAGGCCGGGGAGCTGTGTTTGCTACGGTTACGCAGTTCCTTGAAGGTCATCACTTTTGAACCCGACCCTGACGTTGACCCAGATGACGACGTTGACCCGGAAGTAGATTTCTTCAGGGTTTCCTCATTGGATTTTCTAACTTCCAAGGGCGGGGTCAGGGTTTCACCATCGGGGGAGAAAGCCATGAGCCAATCAAATCGCTCTGGGCGTAAAGAGTTGGCGAGAAGGGTGCAAACTTTGAGGGGGGGCAGGGTAGGGGGGACAGGGGGTAAGGGACGCGGGGGAGGAGGGGGAGGGGTTTCCGAGAGCACAGGAGAATATTTGAAAGTCTCAAAGTTAACATTGTTAGAGGTGTTGGTATTGCCAGTGCTGTAGTAGGGGTCAGATGCTAGGCTAACGTTAGACCCAAACCCACTGTTTCTCTTCCTCCTTCTCGCCATGTCAGTGAAAGACGTGGTTCTAAACACATCTCTGCTCTCCTCTTTCTCTCCCTCATCCTCCTTTACTCCTCCAAATATATCAGTCTCTCTATCCCTCTCCACCCCTGACCTCCCTCCTCCATCTCTCCATCCATCCACAGCCAACCCATCTATATCATACTGCTCCTTAGCCCTCTCCTCTTTTCTCCTCATCCCTCTATCTTGTGTCTGTCCAGGCCTGGAGGTGTGGTGGGTCTCCCCCGCTCCCTCCTCCTCCAGTCCCCCCACACAAACCCCCAGCTCTGGGCTGAGTTTCAGGAGCTCAGCCTGGGTCAGTCCTGCTAGCACCAGTAGCTTACGGATCTCATCATCCAACGCATGGAAAGAGGGAGGGGGAGGGATGGCAGGGGGGGTGGCGGAGTTGGAGATGGAAATGGTGGGGGCAGGGGGGAGAGGAGGAGGGCGAGAGGTGGGAGGGGGGAGGGACAGGGGGGTCTTCCCGCATCCTGCTTGGAGGGTGGCGAGACGCTGAGCCTCCTTACGGGCTAGGTGCTTCCTCCGAGGGGGGGGGGATGGGGGGAGTGGAGGAGGGGAGGGAGAATGGGAGAGGGGAAGATTTGTAGAGAGTAAAGTAAGGGATGTGCTGACAGAGAAGAGGAGGGTGGACGGAGCGTGGGGAAGGAGGGAGGGCCTTCTCACACCTGAAGGTGTAGAAAGTGGGGGATGAGGATGGAGAGGTGCAGACAGAGACGGAGGGGGTGATGTCACGGCTGATGTTGATGTAGGTGTGGAGTTCAGAGTTCACGCTGGCATAGCGGGCAGGGGGTTTGGGGGGTCTCGGTGGGGGCTCTATGGGCGAAGATGTCTCTGATTGTGAGACCAGGGGCTCGTCACAGTCTGAAGGTGCTGTCAGATCCACTCCAGCATCAGAGAACTCCTGGGAATCTCCCAACGACCCTCCCCGGCCCTTATAGAGCTTCCAAGACATATCCACGTTCCCCATCTCATCCAGAACATCAGAGAGATCTTCCTTGTCCAGATCACCTAGATCCAGTCCCTTCTCATGGAGCCTGGCGATGTGGGCCAGCTTCACCTGCCTGTTGACACTCTCCAGTCGGTCCAGGTGATCCAGTCGATCCCTCAGTAGATCCCCCTGAAGATCCCCCTCCAGGTCCCAGCGAGCCACCTGAATCACCTGGCTAAAGCGCTCCATCTTTCCAAAGTCTCCCACTGACTCCAGGAAGTCCAGGAGGCCTAGTTTGGCGACGTCTGACCCTAAGCCTGTCTGACCTTTGACCCCCAGGTAGTCAGAGGAGGAGGGGGAGGCGGGGGCGGAGGGGTAGCCCTCGTCTGGGGAGCAGTCGTGTGGGGGGGAGGAAGGGCAACGAGAGACAGAGGGGGGTTTGGGGTTGAGGAGCAGGACTGGGGGTGAACGGGAGGCTGGGTAGCGTTCAGGAACGTGAATGAGAGTGTGGTCCTGAGAGATTAACAGATCAGCGTTCCCCTTGTGGCCAGAGGACGAGAGAGAGATGGAGAGATCGGCGCAGTCTGACTCCAGATCGGAGCAGGAGCTGATGGAAGTGGAGGATGAGGAGGTGGAGGAGGTCAGGGAGAGATCCAGGAGAGAGGGAGGGAAGTCGCAGCACGATGGGACCAACGTGTCATCATCATCATCATCATCATCATCAACTTCAACATCCACACTGTTTTCCTCTTCCTCCGTTTCTTTCTTGTTATCCATCTCTTCCTCCGTTTCTTTCTTGTTGTCTATGACCACATCTGTGTTCTTGTTAACATCTGCATTCTCCTCATCTTTTATTCCTTTCTCTAGTTCCAGGGCATTAGGGGGGCAGGCCGGGGCCAGGACCTGAGGCTGGGGCCTGGTCTGAGAGGGGCTGGCCTGTGTCTTGGTCTTGCCCCCTGTCCCCTCCTGTCTCTGGGGTAGCAGGGGAGGTGGTGGAGGGGGCTGAAGCTTCAGCTGCTGTCTGATGGAGATGGTATTGTTGTTGTTGTGGTTGTGGTTGAACAGACTGTTATTGTCCTGGGGGGAATGGCCGTCGCAGCACAGACAAGGCAGGCTGGGTTCATTACAGTTGGGGTCCAGATGAGGAAGAGGAGGAGGAGGAGGGGCGCGTTTCAACACAGCTGCTGCTGCACGGACACTTTTGGGTTTGGGTTTGGTCGTAGAGAGGGGAGCTGTGTTTCTCTGTAAGCCCAATCTGGACTGACCCAAGGGGGCATGAGGCTGGACCCCCACCCTGGTCCTGGAAGACTCGGGGGTCACTTTGGTGGCGCGCCGAGGAGAGGAAGAGGAAATGGTGTTCATGTTTTTGTCTTCCCTCTGGGAAACAGGGCCGTGTGGCTTTGGTTCCGCTGCGGTGGTGGTCCGCCTGCTCGTGTCGAAGCGACGAGGCCTCGAGGGCGGAGCGAAGGTTCGGCTAGAGGAGTGCATTTTAGGAATAATCGTTTTCTAATTGTCAATTATTTGTGTTTCTATAGAAACAGGGGTTCTGTTTTCTATCTAAAGGAAGGAGAGATCCAAAACATGACAGTCACATCTTGGCTTGACTCCAAAGATCCTGCAACATCAAAAGAGACTTGCAGTCAATAGAGGCACAGCAGATAATAGAGATGAGAGGAGTCTGTGCTTCCATGTTCCTCTAACTGCACAAGGGAGCAGCTTGTTCTTGTTCATAAGAAATCTTAGAAGTTAAATCATCCCCTGGTTTGTTCCATATATCTATTGGGCTTTTCTGCTGTATAATTACCTCCTCAGTGCTGGGACTAGTTAGATGAAAATTAAATCCATCTCTCCTCTCCTCCCTCCCTCTCTCTATATATATACAGACAGGGAGACAGACACGTGCACACACACACACACACACACACACACACACAGATAAACACACACACCTAAATTCAATGCCAGTGATAGAGAGGAGATCCCCATGAAAACAGTTGGGAACTACAAAAACTAAAAAAACTAAAAAATTAGATGTATGCAACATCTGGATAAGAGCGTCTGCTAAATGACTAAAATATAAAAAATGTAAAAATCAGCATCCCAGTCTACTCTGAGATTCAGCTTGATGATGTTAAACCCTTGAGAAAGGAGAAAGGATGTACTCACTCTCTCTCTCCTTAACAAATAGGTTAAGTAAATTGAATCGTGATAAATCAAAATGAACTATCTCAATTCTAAGCTTATTTGCATTAGTGGCAAGTCAGTTAAGAACAAATTCTTACTTACAATGACGGCCTAGGAACAGTGGGTTAACTGCCTTGTTCTGGGGCAGAACGACAGATTTTTACCTTGTCAGCTCAGGGATTCGATCTAACAACCTTTTGGTTACTTGGCCCAACGCTCTAACCACTAGGCTACCTGCTGCCCCAATATAGAGCCTAGTACAAACATCTTTAGTAAACAAGATCAAATGATTTAGAGCAGAAAATCCTCAGTTGCGCAATGACTAAGGTACAGGCTGTCTTTTAAAAGCCATCCACTGCCCAGGCTAAACACACTGCTCATATTCCTCCACAGCAGCAGCACCGTGCCCTTCACATCAAACCGGGAGAAGAAGGTAGGCCCATATAAATCAGAACCTGAACAGCGCTTAGATCGGGCCTGGGACACGTCGCCCTGTTCAGAACCGTTAGAATAACGCCCCGTAACCGCAGAGCACATCATCTGCTGGATTTTTGGTATTTACCATCGGATTTATCGACCTGAAGTGGCGGATGGAGACCGTGGAGAGGGGGAGGGAGAGGAGGGGAGAGGAGGAGAGAGGAGGAGGGGGTACATCAAGCCGCATAGTCCTGACACAGCCACCACCCGCTACTATGACAAAATGTATCGCAATTTTTATTAAATGAACTATAACCGTTGGCTATAAATCAAGAAAACGGCTATTGAAATTGGTTATCTGGATCTGGGGATGTGGGCAGGGGTTGAAAGCATAGCAAAACGTATAGCCTAGATCTCGGTACATAGAGAGCATTTGATCAACAACACCTATAATCATATGATTGTGAGATATTTGACTCACCATCGGCTCGGCTGAGGAGAAGATGGAGAGGCTGGAGCCCGTTCTCGGTAAACGGATGCGAGCGCGCGCAACCCCGTCCGACCAACGAACAGCCGCTCTAAGGGTTAAAGCGAGATCTCTCTCCTCTCGCGACCACCTTATCTTTCGTCATCCGCCTCTTTCTCTAGCTCCTCCGCCGGGAACACACCCCTCTTCTGCCTCACCAATCAATCTCCCTCTCTGTTCATCTGTCAGCTCCTTCCATCCCCCAGCCTTCCTCCCTCCCTCCAAGAAGAAGACAATCACTACGGAATCTTCTACCGTATTCTCTTTGATCTCTACTATTGGAATCATTCTTCCTATCCGCCATCACACTCCCTCCATCTTTATAATTCTCTTCCATTCTCAGTGGTAAAAGCACATGCTGTATAGTAGTCTGTTCACACTGATGAGCAAGACAGGGCTATACTGTTTCCCTATTAAACACAGGAACCGTGAAAAACACACATTGTCTTTATGAATCATGATGGAAAACCATAGTGTTAGAGCTCGCTGTACTTTATATTGTTTTCCACTAAAGTTCTGAATACCAAACCCATGTTGGTCACATTTCTTTATTAAAAGCAATAAGATGCCATATTGTCAGCAGCAGGTAGATGTACAGTAGTAATTAGACAGAAAGAGATGATTATACACAGAGGGAGATAGAGAAAACAAAATACAAAGACAGAACATGGTGTAAGAGACAGTAGGATTGTTCCTTTCAGGAAGCTCCTGCTCTATAGACTGCACTCTACTAAACCACTCGGCCGGTAGAGTCCAGAGCACTCGGGCCGGTAGAGGCCAGAGCACTCGGGCCCGGTAGAGGCCAGAGCACTCGGGCCCGGTAGAGGCCAGAGCACTCGGGCCCGGTAGAGGCCAGAGCACTCGGGCCCGGTAGAGGCCAGAGCACTCGGGCCCGGTAGAGGCCAGAGCACTCGGGCCCGGTAGAGGCCAGAGCACTCGGGCCCGGTAGAGGCCAGAGCACTCGGGCCCGGTAGAGGCCAGAGCACTCGGGCCCGGTAGAGTCCAGAGCACTCGGGCCCGGTAGAGGCCAGAGCACTCGGGCGGTAGATGCCAGAGCACTCGGGCCGGTAGAGGCCAGAGCACTCGGGCCGGTAGAGACCAGAGCACTCGGGCCAGTAGAGTCCAGAGCCCCAGATTGTCATCCTGATTGATGTGATCATCAACCAATAATGTCCCTCCCTGCCGTCATCATCAAATCCACAGGATTCTAGAGCAGACAGCTCCTAACAGTGACATGATGTCATACTCACGTCATCATCAATAAATAAAGAGATTGACACAGAGACAGACATAGTTTTTGATGACATGATATTCCCAGTTTGAGAAATCAGTTATTCTGTACATAATTGAAAATCCTATTATGGAGAAAAGAAAGTGGGCACACAGGGGTCCTTGAAGACCAGGTTTCAGACTGACTGGCCTAATGGCAACCAGGATCACTCTCAGTCCAAACTAAAGCCTTGTTCTATTTAGGTCCCTAGACCCTTAACCTAACCCAGGGCTCTCCAACCCTGTTCCTGGAGAGCTACCCTCCTGTAGGTTTCCACTCTTATTACAATCAGGTGCGTTAGATTAGGGTTGGAGCGAAAACCTACAGGAGGGTAGCTCTCCAGGACCAGGGTTGGAGAGTCCTGCCCTAGCCCTTAACCCCATGGTGTTCACTGAAGGGGTAGGAGCAAGGGGAAGGGGCAAGGGACCGAAATGGAAGCAGCCACACCAACTAGCCCTCCTCAGTCCAGCTACAGTGCAACACACACTAAATAAAAACAGTCCCCTCATCATAGTCTTCACTTGTTTCTCTTGTAGATTTTCTTGGCGAAGTTGAGGAAAACTGCGTGTGGAAGGTTTTGGGCGTGACGCGCGATGAGTTTCTGTAAGCGCTGATAGCTGTCGTCTTCGTATTGGTGGTACAGGGTGGGCATCTGTAGGGTGTTGTACAGTGCTTTCACCTTCTCCACACTCACACTGTCATGCCGACCATAACATGACTGGAAGAGGAAAATAAAATAAAAGTTCATTATTCCTCACCAGAGCTAGTCTAGTCAGAGCAGTTTACTGTATTGAGCTATGTAAAGATGTGAATAAATGCATTCATTCCCTCAATCCTCCATCCATCATGGCTTGGGTGTGTTTATGGTCAACTGTGACTGTTCATGGTTGACCTCTCACCTCCAGCTCTGCCCTTTGTTCCGGGGTCATGACCCCTAGAGCTGTCACCACCAGCCAGCCGCATTTGTTGTCCTGGATGTCTGTTCCAATCTTTCCTGTCACCGCCGGGTCGCCATAGCAATCCAGGTAGTCATCCTGGCAACAGAGAAACATTGTTAAACAATGCTGTTATGACATTGTTCGTGTGTGTGTGTGTGTGTGTGTGTGCTTGTGTCAGTCTCATAGAATTACTGTGGTCTCACCTGTATCTGGAAGAACTCTCCCATCTCCAGTAAGATGTGCTTGGCGTTGTTGTGTTCCTCTTCACTGTCGATGCCCGCCTGGGAATTATTCAGAAAGAGATACTCCATTTCTATAATTTACAGTTTCTGCACCTTGTATAATGAGACTGACCAGACATTACAACACTAAACACTCACCATGTACATGGCTGCTGCCACAGGGAGGTAGAAGGAGTAGAAGGCAGTCTTGTACTTTACTATGGCCTTATATCTGACACACAGGGAGAGAGAGGGAGAAAGAATAAAGATTATACCCTTCCAAACCCCAACAGCCATACACTCCTTCTGTCAACAACACCCAATCACCTGTACCTTAAAACCTCCATATACCCCTCCATCTCTATATCCCCCCTCTCTCTCTTACAAACCTCTCCATGGTGAAGCGGTTGAGGTCTATTTGACCAGGAGGAGCGGTCATCAGGTCCAGTGCCTGGCCCAGCTCTGTCTGGAAGGATGTCTAAAACACACAGGGACAGAGAAACAATAGTCAGCTACAGCACAATAGTCAGCTGTGTGTGTGTGTGTGTGTGTGTACCTCAGTGAAGAGCTCCAATAGGTGTACGTAGTAGGGCTGTGCCCTGCAGTGTCTGCGCAGTAGTCTGTAGATGGATCCCTCCAGAAGGAAGGAATCATTGATGGCATCCAGACCCACTCTCTCCTGAGAAACAACAGCCATGTTACTGACTGAGCAAACCCTTTAAAGCCTACTATGTTAACAGGGACACATGGTGTTGTTGGCAGGTGATGCAATATGGAAGTTGATGTAAGCTTACAGTTAGTTTTGGGTAAACCAGTTGGCTGACCATAACAATGCTTTTAGATTAGACTACAATTCTTGTGTGAGCGATAACATTAGTCAGTCTCACCCTCTTGTACCAGCAGGGCTGACCTCGCCGAGTCACTGAAGCATCCATGATGTCATCAGCTACCAGGAAGAACGCCTGGAGCTGAGAGAGAGGAGAGAGAGAGAAATAAAAAGTCAGCGTTAGTCACTTCACTGTGGTACCTCAGCAAAGTGCTAATTGATGTAATAACTGAGTGTGTCTCTCACCAGCTCAATGCACCAGCCAACCAGCAGGGCCCTTCGCACAGCATCCTGGGTCAGCTCAGTGGGAGGAACAAGCTCCCTCAAAGAGCCAATCACAGACAGACCTCGGTTTCTTTTTCCTCCAGGAGTGTTGTAATGCAACACCTAAGAGAGAGAGACAGAGAAATAGAGATGAGTTGTATGGCATCTTTGCACATCTCAATTTCTCAAATCAAACTCTAGCAACTACCCCTAGACACTTCTCATAGATCTGAAGGAGAAATACTTTTTTTAACACTTCCTATGGTGGTCTCAAAACCCCTACACACCCAAACACAACACACCCTACCTCTCGGAGTCTGTTGAGAGCATCAGCGAGGACAGAGTCTGTGAGGTCCTGCTCTGTGAGCTCAGTCACCAGCTCCTCAAACTGGGCTTCAAACAGCTGTGGGTCTGACTGCACTGCTCCCGAATGGTGGGTCCCGTTGCTGCAACTACTGTCACCCTGAGAGCAGAGGACATTTCAGATTGTGAGGGACAGGCAAGAGGGAGATAGAAAACAACAGCATTAGTTTCCAAAGCAACACATGTTAATACAAGGTCTGGTTTGTGCTTATCCCCCCCAAAAAAAAATGCTTACACAGAAACATAGTTCACAGTGTCAACGACAACAACTCTCAGTTTGTTAGCTAACAGTACTAAGTTGGTTGGCTATACCAATGTAGCTAACTAACTAAAACTGTAAGCTCATTACACACAAGCAGACAGGGTGAACATCTTCACAGCAAACTGCACAACTACAGTAAATGACAGCTAGCAACATGCCAGCGGTGCTGTCAGCAGTAGCTTCAACAGTCTGTTCTCTGCAGTAATGTGACGAATTTGAGGTGAAACTATAGCCAACAGTCTGTGTTCACTATCGCGAAAGACCCAGATAAACAAAGTCTAATAATAGAGATGACCCACTAACATTAGTAAAAATAGCAAGTTACCTTGGCTAGAATACGACTAGCTAGCTAACGTTACCTAGCTACTGTAGACAGCACTTAGTCTCCAGATTGTAAACTTGTCTGGCTAGACATTCACGACAGAGAGCAATATCAAGCCTGAAAGTTAGATCCCTTTCATAAATAGATAACTAGATAAGCAATTACACACTGGTTGCAATATCTGCAGTCCTTCTTACCATGATTGTCTTGTCCTTGCTCGTAGTGACAGTCTGTTTGGCAAATCCCTCTTCACTGGTGTTTCTTTACCTGTCGAATGGGAGAGTATGACGCACACAGAAGTTGGGAATTCGGTGTATTGTAGTTTTTGACCACGTTGGCGTTTATTTTATCGCTTAGCTTCTGAACTACATGTCCCGACAGCCTTCGGAGTGATGGCAGGGCCGTGGGACCACAAGGCTTCATATGACATCGAGCCTTTTGATTCGATAACGCCATCGAACCAGGATGGGCTTTCGGGCTGACTAACCAATAGAAATCCGGAAGAGGAGGAGTTTAGATGGGGGGACATGTCTGATGTTCAGAGAGTTTTGTGGTGAAAGGAACTGCCCTCAAAATATGTACATTAACCCAATCAATTGCTTAGCATGAGTTAGAGGTTTCTTGGCTAATAGTCTAATACATGAAACAATATATAATATGCAACAATAAATCTGTGCTTGCATAAGAATAGAATAAAATGGAATAGCGCATTTAGACTAGCTACACATTTTGAACACATTACACACATGAACACTTTCATGTTGTGGATCATTTATTCAATATGTTGAAATACATGACTTGCATTAAAAGTTCTTGCATTAGAACATTTACATATCATATTTGAAGAGAATAATATGTTTATTCAGTTAGGCTCTATCACTTCAAGCCATACAATTATACAATGTGCAAAATAGGAGGTAGAAATTATAGCAACATTTTTAACACAGCTCAGTGCTTCTGTGTGTTTGAGTGTGTGTGTGTGGTTGTGTGTCTGTCTGTCTGTCTCTGTGTGTGTGTGTGTGTGTGTGTGTGTGCACATGTGTATCTGTGTGTTGTGTTTAAATCAGTTACATACATAATTGTGTGTATATTCAAAACTTCAGTCTTCACAATATCGCCATTGAGTGTATAACTCTTGTCCGACTGGGTTGAGGTTAGCCAGCTTTCTAGTCCAATGCAGACAGTATGTCCTCTAAGAATACTGCACGCTTTGTGTCGTCCAACCTCCAGTATCAGACTATAATATCCAGACTCTCATAGTTCCCACTAAGTCTTGCTGGAACTACCATCCTGAATATCTGATCCCCAACATCTATACAAACTTATCTGTACATTTATTGCAAGAATCTCTTTAGTGCTTTTGGAATAATACTGAGGTGCAATTTATCATACATAACCGTTCAGCCAGAGCCATACACATCACAGAGTTCGTGGATGATAGTTAGATCTCAGTACATCTACGGCTCTGGGTTCAACAGCACAACATTGATCCATCCCCTTCACTATACATTAACATTTCCAAAGGCTCAGAGCAACTAGGTTTTGGGTGCAAGAGAGAGAGAGAGAAAGGGAGAAAAGTAAGAAGCATTGCCAAAACATGCAGCTAAAGTCATTCTTAGGGGGAGGTTAGTTATTTTGTAGGATTTGATACACAGGGAGGGAAGTTGTAGTATTTGAACAAGGCTCCTGTTCATTTGGAGTACATTATGGGGGGTTGTAGCATAACATACAAATCAAATCGCTATGTCCAAGGTCATCTCAGAGAGAGGAAACGGCGAGTTTGGGAGTATGATGTCTTAGACCGGTGTAATAGAGTTAGTTTTGAGTTTGGGGTAGATGGTGTGTGAGTTTTGAGTTTGAGGCACCTTTCTTCTGAAGGCAGTTTGGAGATGGACTAGGTAAGGGGTGTTGAGGATTACATGTTGATTTTACCTCAAGAAAATGAACCACAAAAAAAATGACTAAAATAATAACGATGTAAGATTGTAAACATACGGCGACACTAGCAGGCCATTAAACTTTCACTGGAGGTGGGCAAAACGAGTGTGTATTTTCTGTACATTTTACAGTGTCATCAGGAGAAAAGGAAGGTTAACCATTTCACGAGTGGAAGACAAAAAGGTGAGTTCCGTGAACACTTAAAGTGAGTTTCGCTCCGGATGAAGAGCTGGACTAATGAACGTACATTTGAGTTTTGAAAAAGAGTGAGCAGTTTAATGAGTGTATGCGGTTCGTGTGAGAGTGATGTTCACAGCTCCAGAAAAGTGTTTACCTTAGACACAGATCTAGGATCAGCTTATGCTCCACTGATCCTAACCTTAACCATTAGGAGGAGAAACACTAAACTGACCATAGCTCAGAGTCTAGGGGAAACTTCATTATCCTACTCCTTCTCTCCATCCTCTCTAGTCTTGAAGTTAGAGAGAGATCCCAGAGAGTTGGAGAGGACAGATAGAGTTGTGTTCAGTATGGCTAGGTGGAGGTTGAAGATAGGAGGTTAGTTGAGAGGTCAAAGTTCAGGAAAGGAAGGCCAGGCGCAGGTGCAGAGGAGGGCTCCAAGGGGAAAGAGGAAGGATGCATGTTGAAAGTATTGGAACAAGGCTGTAGCAAAGGTCCAGTCGTTCCCTCCTCACAGTGCTGACTCCCTCCACTGCCCATCAGGATACGTCAGTAGCCTGTTCCTTCATCCTTCCTCTCCCCTGTCTAACTCATCCTACCATCCTTCACCTCTCCTCCTCCCTTTGTATCTCTTCTTCATTAGACCATACCATGCCTCCACTCTCCTCTGTGTGGGTACACTTTCTGCCTCCTCTCCTTTTCCTCCCCCTCCCCTCCCATCTTTCCTCCCTCCTCCCCCTCTCACAGGGCTGACTCTGTGTACAGCGCCCCTGATGACCCGTGAGGGGGGTTGGCTGTCAGTAATCGCCATAGCGATGCAGAGGAGGAGGAGCTTAAGTCGCCGCAGCTGCGCAAGTGGATCCCCTCCGTCACAGGGGGTTGGTTGCTATGACGGCGGTTGTGGCGGCTGTCGCTATGGGAGTGGTGGTGACCACGGTGATGAGGGTGTGGGGGGTGGGATCCCTGGCTGGCCCCCCAGGAGTTACGTAACACCTGGAGACAGACAGACAGACACTAGTGTGAGTGTGTGTATCTGTATGTGTGTGTGAGTGTGTGTGTATTTACTGTATGTGCGTATATGTGTCAGTGTGTGTTACCTGCTCTAAAGGGAGATGGCCTGTCCCGTTGCCCTCCACCCCGCCTCTCCTTTTCTGACCTTGTCCCGTGTTCCCAGAATGCTCTGGGGCTGACGCCAGGTTCCGTTTGGAGCGCTGCAGGAAGCGAGCCACCAACCCCCTCGTCACCTGACAGGATGAAAAGGAGAGAGGATGAGAAATGAGGACCTGGCATAATCTTTCTACATACAATATGTCCATTTCTAGATATAAGTATCTTTGCAGAGTTTATGGCTGCTGTTATTAGTCTTTTTCAGCCATTACACACCTTGAGGTCCCCAAGAGAGCGGTTGCATTCTTTGGGCAGGTGCAAGGGAGAGTTGGCGGGGCCTTTGGAGAGGGGCAAGGTGTGCCCCATGGTGGCTGCCTTCACACTGCCCTTCCTGGGTAGGAGGGCTGAGGGGGGCACCAGAGAGGAGCGGGGCAGCAGGCATGCCTCAGAGGACGGACCTGGAGAAGACAGACAGAAACTATAATCTGTAGTGTCTAACCCAAGGGTGGTCAATACTGCCTTCTCTAACCGCTAACCTTTAACTTCTCACCTGTGTCTGTAGAGGTCTGAGAGCCCTCCCTCACTCCTTTACTGCCCACTGAGCCACCACTGAAGTCAACTAGAGCAGAGAGGGAGGGAGAGAGCAGAGAGGGAGGAGAGAGGAGAGAGGGAGGGGAGAGAGGAGAGAGGGAGGGAGAGAGGAGAGAGGGAGGGGAGAGAGGAGAGAGGGAGGGGAGAGAAGAGAAGGAACTGGGAGAAGGGAGAGAGGGTGGGAGAGTTGAGAAAGGGAGAAGAGAAGGAGGGAGAGAGAGGAAGGGAGAGAGGAGAAAGGGAGGGAGGAGAAAGGAAGGGATAGAGGAGAGAGGGAGGGGTCAGAGGAAAGAGAGAGGGAGGGGAGAGAAGAGAAAGGGAGGGAGAGAGGAGAGAGGGAGAGAGAGAAAGAGGAGAGTGAGGGAGGGAGAGAGGGAGGTATGATATAGATATGAAATGCAAACTATCACCTCGTCTTTCTTGCATAGTGTATTCATAGCGTGTTCATAGTGTGAGTTGTAAATCACTAACACTGGATGTCTGTACATGTGTGTTGTGTGTGTGTGTACCCACCTGTATCAGCAGAAGAGCTGAGGCCAGGCTCGCTGTGTGACCTCACTAGGGTCAGAAGCCCGTCACTATCCCTCCTCTCGCTCCTTCCACCCTGACGACGCAGGTATAACGGCTGTAGGGGGAGGGGCACCCCGTTGCCCTGACCACCCTGCTGATTGACAGCTGAGGATGAGGAAGTGGCAGGAGCTGCAGAGGCAGAGGCGGAACCGCGTCGTAAAGGGGTGCAAGACCCGACTTGTTTCTCTAGGATAGAGGAGCGCTGGTGAGAGGTGGCGCCCTCTAGCAGCTCCAACTGGGAACAACTACTGGCCAACATAGCCTGTCGCCTCAACACTGGAGACCTGCAAAGAGGGGGGAGGGGGAGGGTTGTTCTCTTTTGAGAAGGAGCGGTAAGAAAGTGGCTGTGAACTGTGTGTGTGTGATTGTCCTTGTACTTACCTGTATGTAGCTGTAGCAGTGCTAGATGAGGAGCAGGAGTTGGACCTCTCTCCTCTGTAGCATCGCCTGGCCCTGGGGCCCACCAGAGGACTCTCTACCAGGGGACTCTCCGGGGCTTGGGGAGGGGGGCCACGGAAGCTCACATACTCCCCTCCTTCTCCCCCGTCTCCCCCCTCCACTCCCCCGGTGCTCCCTCTCTCCCCCCTAGCACTCACCCCCAACCCCACGAGGCAGGAGTCCTCTGAAGGTGAGGAGTCATCTGGGATGTCAATGATCTCCGACATCAATAGAGAACCACTGTCCATGGAGACTGGATGGAGGGAGACGGTTCATTTACTTGTTTATATTAGGCTAAATCTATGAATTGGCAGTGTTGCCTGTTTACAGTTGAAGTCGGAAGTTTACATCCACTTAGGTTGGAGTCATTAAAACTCGTTTTTCAACCTCTCCACAAATTTCTTGTTAACAAACTATAGTTTTGACAAGTCGGTTAGGACATCTACTGTGTGGATGACACAAGTAATTTTTCCAACAATTGTTTACAGACAGATTATTTCACTTATAATTCACTGTATCACAATTCCAGTGGGTCAGAAGTTTCCATACACTAAGTTGACTGTGCCTTTAAACAACTTGGAAAATTCCACAAAATTATGTAATGGCTTTAGAAGCTTCTGATAGGCTAATTGACATAATTTGAGTCAATTGGAGGTTTACCTGTAGATGTTTTTCAAGGCCTACCTTCAAATTCAGTGCCTCCTTGCTTGAAATCATGGGAAAATCAAAAGAAATCAGCCAGAATTTTTTTTTACTAGGATTAAATGTCAGGAACTGTGAAAAACTGAGTTTAAATGTATTTGGCTAAGGTGTATGTAAACTTCTGATTTGAACTGTAGGTAAAGAACCAGAGTCCTTCATGGAAAGTCTCCATTCAATACAGACCTGTAAAAACATGAATAATAGAGCTGAAGTGAACAGAATGTAGCATGTGACTCTCACCCTCTCCGCTGAAGGCAGTGGATGTGGCCCTGTCTCCAGACAGCTCGTTCCCATGGCTGTCAAACACCGTGGCCTAAAGACAACCACACAGGACATGTGTTTAATAGACACACACACCCGCATGCACACATACACACACAAACACACAGAGGCAATTGTCCTGTATTCCTGCTTAGCATGTTCTCTCTCTCTCTTTCACACACACACACACACACACACACACACACACACACACACACACACACACACACACACACACACACACACACACACACACACACACACACACACACACACACACACACACACACACCAGCAAACATGTCCAGATTCCCCCACTGACCTGGCTAGCTGCTCTCTGTCCCATCACTAATTCGTAAGGAGGGGGACAGTCAGTGGGGTACAGAGGCACTGGACTCTCCATCGACCCGTTATAGGTGATACTGAGGACATATAGATACACAGACAAACAATGAGGACCGATTGTATTGCCTATTTACAAATGCTAGCGTGTGTGTGTAATAACAATATATATATTTGTGTTTACAGTTTTTTTCCCAATTTCTAACATGCATTGGTCCAAACTGAAGTCACATTGTCAAGACTCTTTACACAGTCAGCGACACAGAAATGTATTTGGACCAAACTGAATAATTTTTCATTGCTTTCACACAAAATGCATCCAATGACCACATTCTCCAAAATCCATGAACTCTTTTCTCATTCATACTCCACCACCTGCAAAACTATATACTTGCAGCACGTTTTCAAATGCTGACACACTGATTCCAAAACTGTGAAAAACACATTCAAAACAGAATGATGGCAAATATCGCGCATTTCTGCAGTAACCTGATTGAAACATAGAAAAACTCAGCAGAATAT
This sequence comes from Salmo trutta, assembly GCF_901001165.1. Taxonomy (NCBI): domain Eukaryota; kingdom Metazoa; phylum Chordata; class Actinopteri; order Salmoniformes; family Salmonidae; genus Salmo; species Salmo trutta. The sequence continues at coordinate 1,511,616 of NC_042993.1, read as the reverse complement.
TTAATCATTCCAAACACAGCTGATTGCAATTTCAGCTGAAAGCCTACCCAAGTGTCCTGTTTTTGGTCTCGCTACCAAACAGACAAAAGAGGACGGCTTCGGAATGATTTAGTTTGGAAACATGGATGAAGGAAGACAGGTTGGTGGGGAAAGAAGAGTGTCAGGGAGAGGGAGAATGTGTGGAGGACAAAGGAGAGGAAGACCAAGAGCGGTGGTCTCTGATGAGATAAGGGCCACATTTACTGACCATGTTGTAAACCATGTTGTAAACCCTGGTCTCTCTTGAACTACATATTACAGTACATTTTTACATGTACTGACATTTTGAAATATATTGATTGTTTTGTGTTTTTCAGTAGGAGGAAGAGGCAGAATATTATCAGATGGGCAGGAAATTGCCATTGTTGACATGATAATTGGCAACAATGCAATAAAACTGTGGGAAGTTCGGGACAGAGTGCTGGCAGACTATCACTTTTGGGAATGTGAATACGGTCAGCACAACAACAATTGCCAGAGTCCTAGAGAAACATAAAATAAGGATGAAGCAGTTGTACACTGTACCCTTTGAGAGAAACGGTGAACCTGTGAGAGAACTCCGGTATCAGTATGTCCAGGTAAGATGTCTGTTCAATACATACACATGTAAAGTACTGTAAAACTGTGGGTTTACTGTATTTTAGAGAGTAACGGAGATGGAAGCCAGGCAAACTGCACATACACTCATCTTTGTGGATGAAGCTGGATTCAACCTGGCAAAAACATGCCGCAGGGGAAGAAATGTGATTGGACAGAGAGCAACTGTGGATGTCCCAGGCCAGAGAAGAGCTAACATCACAATGTGTGCAGCACTGTCCAATGATGGTTTGCTGTTACACAAACCACTCATTGGCCCCTACAATACAGAGAGGCTAATTTATTTTCTTGTTGACCTGCATAATCAACTTGTGCCAGCGGAGGAGAGAGGGGCAAGAAACTCTCCTACCTTCATTGTTGTGTGGGATAATGTGGCATTCCACCACTCTGCTGCAGTCAGACTGGTTTACTGCACATCCCAGGATGTCAGTACTATTCCTGCCTCCATACTCCCCCTTCCTAAACCCCATAGAGGAGTTTCTCTCTGCGTGGAGGTGGAAGGTTTATGACCACCATCCACATGACCAGATGTCCTTACTGGACATGAATGCGGGGTGTGGAGACAAACTTCTCCTGAAGACTGCCAGGGTGTGAGACACTTCCTCTCCTGAAGACGCCATTATTGGGATTAGATATTCCAAAAGATACTTTCCAAGATGCATCGCCAGAGAAGACATAAGATGTGATGTTGATGAGAACTTGTGGCCAAATGCAGGAGAGAGGGAGAACTAGAACCCTCACAGTACTGTACAGTATGAGTGATTATACTATACATGTTGATGAGAACTACAACCCTCACAGTACTGTACAGTATGAGTGATTATACTAGACATGTTGATGAGAACGAGAACCCTCACAGTACCGTACAGTATGAGTGATTATACTATACATGTTGATGAGAACTACAAACCCTCACAGTACTGTACAGTATGAGTGATTATACTATACATGTTGATGAGAACTACAACCCTCACAGTACCGTACAGTATGAGTGATTATACTATACATGTTGATGAGAACTAGAACCCTCACAGTACTGTACAGTATGAGTGATTATACTATACATGTTGATGAGAACTAGAACCCTCACAGTACTGTACAGTATGAGTGATTATACTATACATGTTGATGAGAACTACAACCCTCACAGTACTGTACAGTATGAGTGATTATACTATACATGTTGATGAGAACTAGAACCCTCACAGTACTGTACAGTATGAGTGATTATACTATACATGTTGATGAGAACTAGAACCCTCACAGTACTGTACAGTATGAGTGATTATACTATACATGTTGATGAGAAACTAGAACCCTCACAGTACTGTACAGTATGATTGATTATACTATACATGTTGATGAGAACTAGAACCCTCACAGTACTGTACATTATGAGTGATTATACTATCAATGTTGATGAGAACTAGAACCCTTCACAGTACTGTACAGTATGAGTGATTATACTATACATTTGATGAGAACTAGAACCCTCACAGTACTGTACAGTATGAGTGATTATACTATACATGTTGATGAGAACTAGAACCTCACAGTACTGTACAGTATGAGTGATTATACTATACATGTGATGAGAACTAGAACCCTCATGAGTGATTATACTATACATGTGATGAGAACTAGAACCCTCACAGTACGTACAGTATGAGTGATTATACTATACATGTTGATGAGAACTAGAACCCTCACAGACTGTACAGTAGAGTGATTATACTATACATGTTGATGAGAACTAGAACCTCACAGTACTGTACAGTATGAGTGATTATATTATACATGTTGATGAGACCTAGAACCCTCACAGTACGTACAGTATGAGTGATTATACTATACATGTTGATGAGAACTAGAACCCTCACAGTACTGTACAGTATGAGTGATTATATCATATACATGTTGATGAGAACTAGAACCCTCACAGTACTGTACAGTATGAGTGATTATACTATACATGTTGATGAGAACTAGAACCCTCACAGTACTGTACAGTATGAGTGATTATACTATACATGTTGATGAGAACTAGAACCCTCACCGTACCGTACAGTATGAGTGATTATACTATACATGTTGATGAGAACTAGAACCATCACAGTACTGTACAGTATGAGTGATTATACTATACATGTTGATGAGAACTAGAACCCTCACAGTACTGTACAGTATGAGTGATTATACTATACATGTTGATGAGAACTAGAAACCCTCTCACCAGTACTGTACAGTATGAGATGATTATACTAATACATGTGATGAGACACTAGAACCCTCACAGTACTGTACAGTATGAGTGATTATACTATACATGTTGATGAGAACTACAACCCTCACAGTACTGTACAGTATGATGATTATCTATACATGTTGATGAGAACTAGAACCCTCACAGTACTGTACATTATGAGTGATTATACTATACATGTTGATGAGAACTAGAACCCTCACAGTACTGTACAGCATGAGTGATTATACTATACATGTTGATGAGAACTAGAACCCTCACAGTACTGTACAGCATGAGTGATTATACTATACATGTTGATGAGAACTAGAACCCTCACAGTACTGTACAGTATGAGTGATTATACTATACATGTTGATGAGTAACTAGAACCCCTCACAGTACCGTTACATTAGAGTGATTATCTAACATGTTGATGAGAACTAGAACCCTCACAGTACTGTACAGTATGAGTGATTATTATACATGTGATGAGAAAAGAACCCTCACAGTACTGTACAGTATGAGTGATATATTAATACATGTTGAGAACTAGAACCCTCACAGTACTGTACAGTATGAGTGATTATACTATACATGTTGATGAGAACTAGAACCCTCACAGTACTGTACAGTATGAGTGATTATATTATACATGTTGATGAGAACTAGAACCCTCACAGTACTGTACAGTATGAGTGATTATACTATACATGTTGATGAGAACTAGAACCCTCACAGTACTGTACAGTATGAGTGATTATACTAAACATGTTGATGAGAACTAGAACCCTCACAGTACTGTACAGTATGAGTGATTATACTATACATGTTGATGAGAACTAGAACCCTCACAGTACTGTACAGTATGAGTGATTATACTATACATGTTGATGAGAAACTAGAACCCTCACAGTACTGTACAGTATGAGTGATTATACTATACATGTTGATGAGAACTAGAACCCTCACAGTACCGTACAGTATGAGTGATTATACTATACATGTTGATGAGAACTAGAACCCTCACAGTACTGTACAGTATGAGTGATTATATTATACATGTTGATGAGAACTAGAACCCTCACAGTACCGTACAGTATGAGTGATTATACTATACATGTTGATGAGAACTAGAACCCTCACAGTACTGTACAGTATGAGTGATTATATTATACATGTTGATGAGAAACTAGACACCCTCACAGTACTGTACAGTATGAGTGATTATACTATACATGTTGATGAGAACTAGAACCCTCACAGTACCGTACAGTATGAGTGATTATACTTACATGTTTATGAGAACTAGAACCCTCCCAGTAATGTACAGTATGAGGATATATTAAATGTTGATGAGAACTAGAACAATCACAGTCCTGTACAGTATGAGTGATTATTACTATACATGTGATGAGAACTAGAACCCTCACAGTACTATACGTATGCGTGATATACTATACATGTTGATGGAACTAGAACCCTTCACAGTACTGTACAGTATGAGTGATTATACTCTACATGTTCGATGAGAACTAGAACCCTCACCAGGTACTATACAGTATGAGTGATTATACTATACATGTTGATGAGAACTAGAACCCTCACAGTACCGTACAGTATGAGTGATTATATTATACATGTTGATGAGAACTAGAACCCTCACAGTACTGTACAGTATGAGTGATTATATTATACATGTTGATGAGAACTAGAACCCTCACAGTACTGTACAGCATGAGTGATTATACTATACATGTTGATGAGAACTAGAACCCTCACAGTACTGTACAGTATGAGTGATTATACTATACATGTTGATGAGAACTAGAACCCTCACAGTACCGTACAGTATGAGTGATTATACTATACATGTTGATGAGAACTAGAACCCTCACAGTACTGTACAGTATGAGTGATTATACTATACATGTTGATGAGAACTAGAACCCTCACAGTACTGTACAGTATGAGTGATTATACTATACATGTTGATGAGAACTAGAACCCTCACAGTACCGTACAGTATGAGTGATTATACTATACATGTTGATGAGAACTAGAACCCTCATAGTACTGTACAGTATGAGTGATTATACTATACATGTTGATGAGAACTACAACCCTCACAGTACTGTACAGTATGAGTGATTATACTATACATGTTGATGAGAACTACAACCCTCACAGTACTGTACAGTATGAGTGATTATACTATACATGTTGATGAGAACTACAACCCTCACAGTACTGTACAGTATGAGTGATTATACTATACATGTTGATGAGAACTAGAACCCTCACAGTACTGTACAGTATGAGTGATTATACTATACATGTTGATGAGAACTAGAACCCTCACAGTACTGTACAGTATGAGTGATTATACTATACATGTTGATGAGAACTACAACCCTCACAGTACTGTACAGTATGAGTGATTATACTATACATGTTGATGAGAACTACAACCCTCACAGTACTGTACAGTATGAGTGATTATACTAGACATGTTGATGAGAACTAGAACCCTCACAGTACTGTACAGTATGAGTGATTATACTATACATGTTGATGAGAACTAGAACCCTCACAGTACCGTACAGTATGAGTGATTATACTATACATGTTGATGAGAACTAGAACCCTCACAGTACTGTACAGTATGAGTGATTATACTATACATGTTGATGAGAACTAGAACCCTCACAGTACTGTACAGTATGAGTGATTATACTATACATGTTGATGAGAACTAGAACCCTCACAGTACTGTACAGTATGAGTGATTATACTATACATGTTGATGAGAACTAGAACCCTCACAGTACTGTACAGTATGAGTGATTATACTATACATGTTGATGAGAACTAGAACCTTCACAGTACTGTACAGTATGAGTGATTATACTATACATGTTGATGAGAACTAGAACCCTCATAGTACTGTACAGTATGAGTGATTATACTATACATGTTGATGAGAACTAGAACCCTCACAGTACTGTACAGTATGAGTGATTATACTATACATGTTGATGAGAACCAGAACCCTCACAGTACTATACAGTATGATTGATTATACTATACATGTTGATGAGAACCAGAACCCTCACAGTACTGTACAGTATGAGTGATTATACTATACATGTTGATGAGAACCAGAACCCTCACAGTACTATACAGTATGAGTGATTATACTATACATGTTGATGAGAACTAGAACCCTCACAGTACTGTACAGTATGAGTGATTATACTATACATGTTGATGAGAACTAGAACCCTCACAGTACCGTACAGTATGAGTGATTATACTATATATGTTGATGAGAACTAGAACCCTCACAGTACCGTACAGTATGAGTGATTATACTATACATGTTGATGAGAACTAGAACCCTCACAGTACTGTACAGTATGAGTGATTATATTATACATGTTGATGAAAACTAGAACCCTCACAGTACTGTACAGTATGAGTGATTATACTATACATGTTGAGAACTAGAACCCTCACAGTACTGTACAGTATGAGTGATTATACTATACATGTTGATGAGAACTAGAACCCTCACAGTACTGTGCAGTATGAGTGATTATACTATACATGTTGATGAGAACTAGAACCCTCACAGTACTATACAGTATGAGTGATTATACTATACATGTTGATGAGAACTAGAACCCTCACAGTACTGTACAGTATGAGTGATTATACTATACATGTTGATGAGAACTAGAACCCTCACAGTACTGTGCAGTATGAGTGATTATATTATACATGTTGATGAGAACTAGAACCCTCACAGTACTGTACAGTATGAGTGATTATACTATACATGTTGATGAGAACCAGAACCCTCACAGTACTATACAGTATGAGTGATTATACTATACATGTTGATGAGAACTAGAACCCTCACAGTACTGTACAGTATGAGTGATTATACTATACATGTTGATGAGAACCAGAACCCTCACAGTACTATACAGTATGAGTGATTATACTATACATGTTGATGAGAACTAGAACCCTCACAGTACTGTACAGTATGAGTGATTATACTATACATGTTGATGAGAACTAGAACCCTCACAGTACTGTACAGTATGAGTGATTATACTATACATGTTGATGAGAACTAGAACCCTCACAGTACTGTACAGTATGAGTGATTATACTATACATGTTGATGAGAACTAGAACCCTCACAGTACTATACAGTATGAGTGATTATACTATACATGTTGATGAGAACTAGAACCCTCACAGTACTGTACAGTATGAGTGATTATACTAGACATGTTGATGAGAACTAGAACCCTCACAGTACTGTACAGTATGAGTGATTATACCAGACATGTTGTTGATGTGTTTTTGTAATTATTATCGCAGCCCTGGAATTTGTTTTTTGTTTCAACTTTTTATTTTTCACAAGTAAATTACTATATGCAAAGACATAGAAAAAAATGAAGGTTATTGAAGCAAATTGCTGCATTTCCGATTCATTCTTGTTCCATATACTTTAGTACAGTCAATAAAGTGAAAAGGTGATATTCTTATTCTATAATGAAATACTGATTTATGTGAAAAATCATTCAAACTTCAAATAAAAGTTAATCATTTATGTAATTCTCCCTGTTAGTGTTTTTTAGGTCAGTGTGTTATGAGTGACAACTTATGCTTTCTGAGTGAGAATTGTTGCCAGTTTTATGGTCAAACAAGCTTATTTTGAGACATGTATGAAGTGTTTTGGTGATTTGAGTGAGTTTTGGAGGTGAGATTAACTGTTTGGCCAAGATGCATGTTGGTAATGCAGACTGTGTGAAGAGTTTTGAAAAAGTGGCTGTAACAAATGTGTTTCTTGCATAGCCCAACTCTCCCTGAGACACCCGCAGGGAGTGGGGTCACAGCCAGGGTCACCATTGTCCAGCGCCCCTGGAGCAATTAGGGTTAAGCGCAATGCTCAAGGGCACAGCAACATATTTATCACCTTGTCAGGTCCGGTATCCGAACCAGCAACCCCAACGCTCTAACCTTCAGGCTACCTGTGTGTGTGTCATTACCTCTGTGCGTCTGTCTCAGAGCTGCAGGTGTATTCAGGGGGGTAGTAGGGGGGTGGAGGGATGGGCGGGACAAACTCCTCAAAGTCCATGATGTTGGTCAGGAAGGCGTCCTGAGGAGTGGTGCATTCTGGGTTGACGGAGCGAGAGCGGTGAGGGGCGAGCTAGAGAGAAACAAACAGAGATAGAGGAGGGGAGGAATCATAAGGGATGGATAAAGAAAATATTGTCTGTGTGTGTGTGTGTGTGTGTGTGTGTGTGTGTGTGTGTGTGTGTGTGTGTGTGTGTGTGTGTGTGAGACTCACCAGGTGCACTAGGTCCAGGGAGAAGATGTGTATACTACAGGTGACAGTAGAGAGAGTACAGATGATGGTAGAGAGAATACTCAGACCACAAGCACTGAACAACAGGTCCTGGAACAGAGGAGAGGACTCTCAGACCACAAGCACTGAACAACAGGTCCTGGAACAGAGGAGAGGACACTCAGACCACAAGCACTGAACAACAGGTCCTGGAACAGAGGAGAGAATACTCAGACCACAAGCACTGAACAACAGGTCCTGGAACAGAGAAGAGGACACTCAGACCACAAGCACTGAACAACAGGTCCTGGAACAGAGGAGAGGACACTCAGACCACAAACACTGAACAACAGGTCCTGGAACAGAGAAGAGGACACTCAGACCACAAACACTGAACAACAGGTCCTGGAACAGAGAAGAGGAGGTCAGCACGTAACACACAGTCAGGAGGCCAGGGCAGTTAGGAGCAGTTTGGTTACTGTTTGTAATAATTTATACATACTGCAGCGTGCATCATGTGCCTTGGCTATTATATTATGCTCTGCTTACATCATCTGCATCAATTATTGTCGACATCAGAAAATGTAGCCCACATACTCTCAGAGAATATAGACGCCACACACACTGAGCTGTCATTAAACACACACACACTGAGCTGTCATTAAACACACACACTGAGCTGTCATTAAACACACACACTGAGCTGTCATTAAACACACACACACTGAGCTGTCATTAAACACACACACTGAGCTGTCATAAAACACACACACACTGAGCTGTCATTAAACACACACACACTGAGCTGTCATTAAACACACACACTGAGCTGTCATTAAACACACACACTGAGCTGTCATTAAACACACACACACACTGAGCTGTCATTAAACACACACACTAAGCTGTCATTAAACACACACACTGAGCTGTCATAAAACACACACACTAAGCTGTCATTAACCTGTTGGGGATAGGGGGCAGTATTTGCACGGCCAAATAAAAAACGTACCCGATTTAATCTGGTTACTACTCCTGCCCAGTAACTAGAATATGCATATAATTATTGGCTTTGGATAGAAAACACCCTAAAGTTTCTAAAACTGTTTGAATGGTGTCTGTGAGTATAACAGAACTCATATGGCAGGCAAAAACCTGAGAAGATTCCTTACAGGAAGTGGCCTGTCTGACCATTCCTTGAGCTTCTTGACTCTGTTTATTGAAGACTGAGGATCTTTGCTGTAACGTGACACTTCCTACGGCTCCCATAGGCTCTCAGAAGGCGGGAAAAAGCTGAATGATGTAATTCCAGCCCCAGGCTGAAACACATTAGCGCTTTTGGCAAGTGCTCTATCAGAGGACAATGGGCTGAGGCGCGTGCACGAGTCGACCCCATGTTTTTATTTTCTATCGTCTTTGAACCTAAACACAGATTCTCGGTCGGAATATTATCGCTTTTTTACGAGAAAAATGGCATAAAAATTGATTTTAAACAGCGGTTGACATGCTTCGAAGTACGGTAATGGAATATTTAGAATTTTTTTGTCACGAAATGCGTCGTGCTCGTCACCCTTCTTTACCATTCGGATAGTGTCTTGAACGCACGAACAAAACAGAGGATATTTGAACATAACTATGGATTATTTGGGACCAAACCAACATTTGTTATTGAAGTAGAAGTCCTGGGAGTGCATTCTGACGAAGAACACCAAAGGTAATAACATTTTTCTTATAGTAAATCTGACTTTGGTGAGTGCTAAACTTGCTGGGTGTCTAAATAGCTAGCCCTGTGATGCCGGGCTATCTACTTAGAATATTGCAAAATGTGCTTTCACCGAAAAGCTATTTTAAAATCGGACATATCGAGTGCATAGAGGAGTTCTGTATCTATAATTCTTAAAATAATTGTTATGCTTTTTGTGAACGTTTATCGTGAGTAATTTAGTACATTTTCAGTAAATTCACCGGAAGTTTGCGGGGGGTATGCTAGTTCTGAACGTCACATGCTAATGTAAAAAGCTGGTTTTTGATATAAATATGAACTTGATTGAACAAAACATGCATGTATTGTATAACATAATGTCCTAGGTGTGTCATCTGATGAAGATCATCAAAGGTTAGTGCTGCATTTAGCTGTGGTTTTGTTTTTTGTGACATTATATGCTAGCTTGAAAAATGGGTGTCTGATTATTTCTGGCTGGGTACTCTGCTGACATAATCTAATGTTTTGCTTTCGTTGTAAAGCCTTTTTGAAATCGGACAGTGTGGTTAGATTAACGAGAGTCTTGTCTTTAAAATGGTGTAAAATAGTCATATGTTTGAGAAATTGAAGTAATAGCATTTCTAAGGTATTTGAATAACGCGCCACAGGATTCCACTGGCTGTTACGTAGGTGGGACGATTTCGTCCCGCCGACCCTAGAGAGGTTAAACACACACACTGAGCTGTCATTAAACACACACACTGAGCTGTCATTAAACACACACACTGAGCTGTCATTAAACACACACACTGAGCTGTCATTAAACACACACACTGAGCTGTCATTAAACACACACACACTGAGCTGTCATAAAACACACACACTGAGCTGTCATTAAACACACACACTGAGCTGTCATAAAACACACACACTGAGCTGTCATTAAACACACACACACTGAGCTGTCATTAAACACACACACTGAGCTGTCATTAAACACACACACTGAGCTGTTATTAAACACACACACACACACTGAGCTGTCATAAAACACACACACTGAGCTGTCATAAAACACACACACTGAGCTGTCATAAAACACACACACTGAGCTGTCATTAAACACACACACACTGAGCTGTCATAAAACACACACACTGAGCTGTCATTAAACACACACACTGAGCTGTCATTAAACACACACACTGAGCTGTCATAAAACACACACACTGAGCTGTCATTAAACACACACACTGAGCTGTCATAAAACACACACTGAGCTGTCATTAAACACACACACTGAGCTGTCATAAAACACACACACTGAGCTGTCATAAAACACACACACACCTTGAGCTGATGTCTGACAGAGTGGCAGTCTGCGTTTAGGTAGAGGACCAGGGTCTCCTCCTCGTTTATAGAGCAGGAGTGTGTTGGGGCGCAACACACACACAACCCATTCTCCACCTGCAAAGCACACACACAGAGGATTAACACACACACAACCCATTCTCCACCTGCAAAGCACACACACAGAGGATTAACACACACACAACCCATTCTCCACCTGCAAAGCACACACACAGAGGATTAACACACACACATACTCTCCACAGGGCTGTGTGCACCTCTCTGATTCAGAGGGGTTGGGTTAAATGAGGAAGACACATTTTGGTTGAATGCATTCAGTAGTGCAACCCATTTCCCCTTTCCCTACATACCTGGCAGGTGAGGAGAGACTTGACCATCTGTGCGTTCTGACAGGAGAGCATGGATCCAGCCAGACTAAGGATGACACACACAGCAGACAGCAGCATGAAGAGGGAGACCTGGAGAGGGAGACATGGGGAGGGAGACATGGGAGGGAGACATGGGGAGGGAGACATGGGAGGGAGACATGGGGAGGACTCGTAAGGGGTCAGAGAACTACACATGGTATGAGTAACCTTGGCTGTGACCTAAATACTTGTTCTAGCTGGCTATAGGCTGTAGCTCGGTGGGCTCGGTATGCAGATGACCTGTGTTCCAATCAGGTAGCAGGTTGGTCCATTACATACACACGCACAAACATACATACACACAAACACACGCACAAACACACGCACACAAAAACACACGCACAAACACACACAAACACACGCACAAACACACACACACACACACACACACACAAAAACACACGCACAAACACACAAACACATGCACAAACACACGCAAACACACACACGCACACACACACACACCATAGACACACACACACACACACCATAGACATATAAATAGACACTTGTGTACTACTCACCACAAGAGTGAGTGGTCTTCTCCATGAGATAAGTCCAACTAACCCTGATGCCACAACCTAAGAACAACACACACATTACAGTAAGGAAAATCCATTCATCAATTATCATATCTAGAACACAATCAACCATAGCCAGGAAATATGGGATCATTTCAATATTCTGAAGAGGTTTCTTCTCCATGTATCCTTTCCTCCATCTGCACTCCATCTCCATCTGACAGAGACATTCTCCATATTGCTTTCACCTATAAAACAGCCTTCTGTCTTTTCAGGGGTGAGTTTCACATACAGATGTAGGATCTTCATTTGAGCCAGTTTGGTGCAGTTTGGACAATAATCCTGCCGCAAAAGGAAATGTGAATTATTATGTGAATTATAATTTGCGGATATTTTTGGAGGGGTTGATACATTTTCAGTTAGGGCAAATCAAGCCAGAAATTTCAAAGTGGAAAAAACTGAAATACACTACAAGTTTGCATTTCATGCTTAGCATGAAATAGTGATCAAATGAAGGTCCCACATCTGTAAAACATAAATCAATTTTTTTGCATTCAGATCATGTTCCTCCATTGCATAATGGACTTATCCTGCTAAACATGATATTTAGGTTTCCAGGATCATCCCTCCTTATCAGTGCAGATGAAGGAAAGGTAGTGATTCAGCCCATTTAGAGATGCTCCCACAGGATACTCACAAAGAAGCCGGCCCAGAAGGGGCAGGACTGTCGTACGCGGGCTGAGGATGTGAAGGCCATGCTGGTGAAGGAGAAGGCCAGGACCATGGCCCCCAGGCCCAAGTGGCACAGCCCCAGGTACAGCAGCAGTTTGGCCCCACCCTGACGGCCAGACATGCCCCGGCAGCTATCTGACCAGCCCCTAGAGCCAGAGGCTGACACTACACTGCTGGAGTCTGACCGGGATGGCATGGCTGGTGGGTGAGGAGAGTGGTGAGTCTGTGTGCGTGTGTAGGCCTATATTTGGTGTGTGTGTGTGTGTGTGTGTGTGTGTGTGTGTGTGTGTGTGTGTGTGTGTGTGTGTGTGTGTGTGTGTGTGTGTGTGTGTGTGTGTGTGTGAAAGAGAGATGGAGAGTTTGTTGCTTTGAAAAAAATCCCCCCCTTTTCACTTTGGCCCGGCGTAGTCAATTGGCAGATGACAAAGCGCGTTGTACAATCCGCAAGGTTCGATCCTGACGCGCCTCAGTGCAGTTTCCAAAAACTCTCAACTCAGAAGACTGGGCTATTAGCATATGAAAACAGCAATAGCTTCTTAGCAGAGTGTATATGTCCTATTAAAACTACACCCCAGACAGACTTCAACATGTTCACGTGAGGAAAAAAATAGGAAAATACCTAGGGCTAATCCTTGAGAACCTGAATGCCCTTACGACACACAGCTCCGTTCCTCCGTTCCTCTCTCTCCATATCTCTACCTCCTAAGGCCCATAGCATTGCGCTGGGCGGAGCCCCGAGGCCGCAGTCCTGTAGCATCACCCGTTAATAAGCACCAGATATCCCGTTGTTTCTACCGTAATGAGAAACCACATGTATTGTGTAGGGCGGTGAGTGGGTCTGGATCTTGTCAAGGTGACGAGGAACAAGCATCGAAAAAAGGCCTGAGTTGTCCTGTCCTCACGAAGGTCCGGTCCCGAAGGATGAGAGAGATAGCTCTTGATCAGATCTTAATCGGTCCGGTCGGCAAACCGTTCAGGTTAAGAAATTACTTAAATGCGTCGAAAGTAAACGTAAATAAATGATAGGAAGTCCATCCTCCTTGAGCCGTCGGTACGTTTGTGCTGTTTTCATTTACTATTCCTCCTCTTTCCATCTTTTGCCTCCGTGGGAGTTTTGCGGTGGACCACAAACTCACCCCCTCTGTCCTATTATCTCTTCCCTGCAGCAGTCACGCGGGCCTCCCGTTCTGCTCGTGTATATCCCGGACATCTACCTCACTGCACCGAATTATACGTCACACACACACCTCAAGAGATTGGTTCCAGTTTCACACACATCCGTGTCCCAAGTCAAAGAGCCTTGCTGATGAGCATTCTTCTCTTTCCCGTTCACCATCACCCCACCCCTCCATCCTCTCTCCTTCACCATAGAGGCAAAAGAAAGGAATGCCTAGTGTTTGTAAACCGACACGTCGTCATATGACGAAAAGGCACGCAAGACGCGCGAGGAGGATGCGGCAAAGCCCGCGTGTCCTGGTGCTGATGCTGCGCGGGAGGGCCACCCACCTTCAAGGCTTACTGCAGCCAGCCAATCAGATAGGATTTCACTGCATTGTGCGGCCTCCAGGAAGTTTGTAGTCCCAGGACTACAGGCAGTTGTAGTTCACTATTATACACGTCTCACACTATAGGACTGCCTGCATGTCACATTATGTTTCACTTTGGTTCTATCCTCATCTCTTATATCGGCCTATACATACCAGGGGGAAGAAATGGAGAGGGGCTCAACAAGAACATTTATGTAAACCATATTGTCATAGCGTAAAAATGCAGAAATGCTCTTTAGGGGGGGCTGTTAGACTTATTCATGAAACTGTGAAGGTTTGGAGAGTGGGGGACAATGCACTGAAAGCTGAGATACACTATTATAGTGGGACAGACAAGAGTGATGCACCAAAATGCAATTCACTCTGAGAAAATTAAAATATAAGCCTACAAAATAGAAGGGTTATTTTTGACAGTCTTTTATTGAATAGGCTAAGCAGCGCGTATGTAAAATGGTATACATTGGTCATAAGATAATTGATCAGACAAGGAATGGTGGATAGGGTGAAAAGGTGTGTGAAGGAAAAGAGGAAAGGTGAGGGAGGGGACAGTGAGATATCAGAGTAAAAACACACAGGGTGCATCATCTCAACAGTCTGGAGTAGCTTCTTCCCAGAAGACACTTTAGAGCATTGAAATGAACCCATAGACAGAGAAGCTTGCTGGCACAGTAATGATTATATAGTGTCTGGCATGGGAAGTGACATCATTCCTTCCTTCAGAGTAATCACTGATCCGACACGTTTGGAATGGTGAGAGTATCGAGGTGGAAGTCTTGTCCAATCACAGTACAGTATATGATATATGGAGAGATATATTTGTAAATCTATCCAGTAGTACATCAGTGATTACCTCCAGGGTGCATTGGACCAGGGCCCTGGTCTGTCTGAAAGAGGAAGGAGGGGGGTTTCGTTTTTTCCAAAGCTGTTGAACAGGTGCATCAGATAAAAGGTCAGTTTGTCTATCAGATCAGAAAGGGTCAGTATGTCCATCAGCAACAAAAGAGAACATCTCATCCCTCTATGTCTAACTCTCATCAGCATCATTCCATCCCTGTCTCTATGACACTTGCTTTACTCATCTGTTTTTTTTCCCTTGCTTCATCTATCCATCTCATTCTCTCATCACTCCACTCCTCTCATAATGCACTTCTCTGTCTCCCTCTTCCACATCCTCAGTCCATCCATGTACCACACTTTATGTAGTAGAAGAATAGTTTACAACAGGCACAACCCAGATCACTCATCTTTACGTAGTGTGGAAAACACAGGCAAAATTACAATTCAGGGTGAACTATCCCTTTAAGAGCATAATGTTCCATCACCATAGTTACAGTATATAGATCTAAACTCCCGTCACTCTCTAGAATGTCCCCTGTGCTCTGCCTAAACAGCTCTGAGCTGCTATGACCATAGAAATAAAACAAATGGAAAGGAATGTCTGCGTGTTGTCCTAATTTAAATTCTTTAGTTGTGACACTGAAAAGTGATTCTATGGCAGCGGTGCACAACTCAGGTCCTCTAGGGTCGCCATTATGGTAGTAGTTACCTTTAATGTTACAGTAATATCTGCTGGTTTTTGACTTTGTCTCTCCATCAGGAACTAATTTAGATCCGAGAAGCCTAGTGATTACACTCTCGAGACAATCTACTGTTACATCAACTATTCAATCAAAAAGTAAGAATGTGATTGGCAGTTTCACTGAAAGGTCACTTGTTAAAGTTCCTGGTTAATCAAGGAAAAAGAATCCCTCTGAAATAGAGAGATCGGATGAAACACAGCAGACTCTTGTTCCATTAAGGAGCTGTGCACCACTTCTCTACAGTGTGAAGTCCATTGCCATGGGATTACAGAGTTCAGCAAACTCGGTTTGGGATTTAGAATTTGAGCGACCACCATGTTGGTTCCAAAACATCTAATTCAACAGATCATTGTAGAAGGAATTCATATTGGAATGTTGTCTCACGGAACATGTGGAACCAACATGGAAGATATTTTCCTTAACTCTGTATAGCTCTGGTGGAGTGTAAACATACCATGGCTGTCAATCAGTCAGTCACCATGACAACATTGCAGGAGATTGAAGTTGATAGTTGATACAAAACATGTTTTGGGTGAAATCAAGGTGGTGTTCATCCTATTCTTTAAACAAACCACTGGATATTCCTCTGTAAAATGCCCTTGGAACACCTCAACATAGTTACATGGTCATTAAAAGTGCAATCCATAAGTTCGCTTTCTGGTGATACCAAAAAAGTGTAGTTAACACTTTTTAAAGGGGAGGGGGTAGTAAATGAAAACATTTATATTTTTTCCTCAAGTCAATAGTGTTTGAAATTGATCTTGTTGCCACAGGGGACAGAGAACTTGTGGATTGCGCCTTTGAAACCCTTTCCTTTGCAATAATATTGTTCCTATATGTGATAGTTCCCTCAGGTAACGAAGAGTCAGCCAGGACAGGCCAGCTCTGCCTCTACAGTAGGAGACATTTGGAGGATTTCTTCTCAGCGTTGGTGATTTTGACCTCGCGACCTGTGGGGCCCGGCTTCTTGCTGGACTTCAGTAGAATATCTCGAGCCAAAGCCATAAAAGACTACAGAGAGGCAGGAAGAGGTGGAGGGAGAGAGAGACAGAGAAAGGGTAACAGTAGGCGAGAGGGGGTATGGGGATTATTAGAGTATGTGGCACATGTAACCTGTATGAAAAGAACATATCACCCATATTCCCCATGTGAAATGCATAATAAAGGACCAGATAAAGACAGACTCTGTGACTGAATAAAATACATAAATACACTGCTAAAAAAAATAAAGGGAACACTTAAACAACACATCCTAGATCTGAATGAAATAAATAATCTTATTAAATACTTTTTTCTTTACATAGTTGAATGTGCTGACAACAAAATCACACAAAAACAATCAATGGAAATCCAATTTATCAACCCATAGAGGTCTGGATTTGGAGTCACACTCAAAATTAAAGTGGAAAACCACACTACAGGCTGATCCAACTTTGATGTAGTGTCCTTAAAACAAGTCAAAATGAGGCTCAGTAGTGTGTGTGGCCTCCACGTGCCTGTATGAACTCCCTTACAACGCCTGGGCATGCTCCTGATGAGGTGGCGGATGGTCTCCTGAGGGATCTCCTCCCAGACCTGGACTAAAGCATCCGCCAACTCCTGGACAGTCTGTGGTGCAACGTGGCGTTGGTGGATGGAGCGAGACATGATGTCCCCAGTCCACCTGGCCATGCTGCTGCTCCAGTTTCAACTGTTCTGCCTGCGGCTACGGAACCCTGACCTGTTCACCGGACGTGCTTGTTGCACCCTCGACAATTACTATGATTATTATTATTTGACCATGCTGGTCATTTACGAACATTTTAACATCTTGACCATGTTCTGTTATAATATCCACCCGGCACAGCCAGAAGAGGACTGGCCACCCCTCATAGCCTGGTTCCTCTCTAGGTTTCTTCCTAGGTTTTTGGCCTTTCTCAGGAGTTTTTCCTAGGGAGTTTTTCCCAGCCACCGTGCTTCTTTCACATGCATTGCTTGCTGTTTGGGGTTTTAGGCTGGGTTTCTGTACAGCACTTTGAGATTTCAGCTGATGTACGAAGGGCTATATAAATAAATTTGATGTCCCTGATGTGCTCAATTGGATTCAGGTCTGGGGAATGGGCGGGCCAGTCCATAGCATCAATGCCTTCCTCTTGCAGGAACTGCTGACACACTCCAGCCACATGAGGTCTAGCATTAGGAGGAACCAAGGGCCAACCGCACCAGCATATGGTCTCACAAGGGGTCTGAGGATCTCATCTCGGTACCTAATGGCAGTCAGGCTACCTCTGGCGAGCACATGGAGCACAAAGAAATGCCACCCCACACCATGACTGACCCACCGCCAAACCGGTCATGCTGGAGGATGTTGCAGGCAGCAGAACGTTCTCCACGGCGTCTCCAGACTCTGTCAAGTGCTCAGTGTGAACCTGCTTTCATCTGTGAAGAGCACAGGGCGCCAGTGGCGAATTTGCCAATCTTGGTGTTCTCTGGCAAATGCCAAACGTCCTGCACGGTGTTGGGCTGTAAGCACAACCCACACCTGTGGACGTTGGGCCCTCATTACCACCCTCATGGAGTCTGTTTCTGACCGCTTGAGCAGACACATGCACATTTGTGGCCTGCTGGAGGTCATTTTGCAGGGCTCTGGCAGTGCTCCTCCTGCTCCTCCTTGCACAAAGGCGGAGGTAGCGGTCCTGCTGCTGGGTTGTTGCCCTCCTACGGCCTCCTCCACGTCTCCTGATGTACTGGCCTGTCTCCTGGTAGCGCCTCCATGCTCTGGACACTACGCTGACAGAGACAGCAAACCTTCTTGCCACAGCTCGCATTGATGTGCCATCCTGGATGAGCTGCACTACCTGAGCCACTTGTGTGGGTTGTAGACTCCGTCTCATGCTACCACTAGAGTGAAAGCACCGCCAGCATTCAAAAGTGACCAAAACATCAGCCAGGAAGCATAGGAACTGAGAAGTGGTCTGTGGTCTTCACCTGCAGAACCACTCCTTTATTGGGGGTGTCTTGCTTATTGCCTATAATTTCCACCTGTTGTCTATTCCATTTGCACAACAGCATGTGAAATTTATTGTCAATCAGTGTTGCTTCCTAAGTGGACAGTTTGACTTCACAGAAGTGTGATTGACTTGGAGTTACATTGTATTGTTTAAGTGTTCCCTTTATTTTTTTGAGCAGTATATAATATGTAAAATAACATATTTATCTCACCTCATCAACATTGATGCTGGCCTTTGCACTGGTCTCAAAGAATCTGATCCCATGATCCTTTGCCAGCTGTCAACAACAGAACACAAGTGTGATTACAGCAGGATATGATGTTACGTCCCTCTCCTAATCAGCAGAGTTTATGCCACGTTCAAAACAACTGGGAACTCAGAAAAATACGAGATCAAATCATGACGTCAGTGATCTTCAGGTTGAAAAGTCGTAGCTCTTAGCCCTCAATGATCCACACATCCATTCATCCATCACTAACATCTGCACATCACTGTCAATATCATTGAAAGAAAACACTTCATAATCAAAACAATGATCATAAAAATTGTAGAGGCTCACCTTTTCCCCCGTTTCCTTGGATACCTTCCTCTTGGCCTCAATGTCACACTTGTTAGCTAGCAACATCCGGCTGACCCCCGCTGATGCATTCTGGGGGATAAAAGATAGGGAGTTGGCATCCATCACAGCCATTTTATATTTCAATGATGTATCCCTCATCTTCTGCCCTTAATTCTGCCTCCACAAGCACCCTCTAGGAGGCTTTAATTCAGCTCTACATTGGAGCCACGTCTAACTCTTGGTTCAGATGGGAAATCATTTCAAAATGTCCACTTTGAACTTATCTTTGTTAACTATGCAAACAAAAGTAAACACATTTAAACACGTTTTTGAGAGTGCAGTTGTATGCCGTTATTCACTAAAGGCACCCCTTTAGAAAACAGACCAACATCTAGGCTCAATGTAACCCTTGTTATTGTGGTTTATAGATGGCAATAAGAAGTCTGGTCAATCAGAATAATGTCCTGTGCAGTCATTCCATAAGACTGTCTGTCTAGGGGTTGTTTGATGTCACTGTACATAATGGCTGATTCATCTAAAGAATGT
This sequence comes from Salmo trutta, assembly GCF_901001165.1. Classification (NCBI taxonomy): domain Eukaryota; kingdom Metazoa; phylum Chordata; class Actinopteri; order Salmoniformes; family Salmonidae; genus Salmo; species Salmo trutta. The sequence goes on along the minus strand of NC_042993.1, from coordinate 1,491,415 downwards.
TAACATGTTTCTATAATGAGGACCAGGACTGTGCCTCCAATGTCAGTGGAGAGACAGCTACATCATTTCTGCTCCTCGTGCTTTTCTAAAAGTCATCCATCACGGACCACAGAATAAGGAAACAGTGGTATGAGCCCCTCTGGTAGTGTTGCTCATGTCTCATTGTATTGTTTCAAATCCTTCCTAGAGGCCTGAGAAAATACTGCCCTCTCAGTTTCTTTCTGGCCTGTGTCATGTCTTGTCCTTTCCCTCTTTCACAACAGTCAGTCTTCGTGTTTCCCTGTCAACAGTCAGTCTTCGTGTTTCCCTGTCAACAGTCAGTCTTCGTGTTTCCCTGTCAACAGTCAGTCTTCGTGTTTCCCTGTCAACAGTCAGTCTTCGTGTTTCCCTGTCAACAGTCAGTCTTCGTGTTTCCCTGTCAACAGTCAGTCTTCGTGTTTCCCTGTCAACAGTCAGTCTTCGTGTTTCCCTGTCAACAGTCAGTCTTCGTGTTTCCCTGTCACCTCCTTGATGCTCTTCATCCAGTTCTGAATGTTCTCGTAGGACTTCTCGTCTGTGATGTCATACACCAGGATGATGCCCTGAGAGATCCCGGGAGACATGAGTCAAAAATAAAACATTGTGCAATTCAAAATCAACCTGATGGATGTAAGAAATATGATACTAATAGTTTCAGTCATAATCTTACACCCATAATGTTCTCTCATATCTACAAAGGTGAAGGGAGAGAGAAGGCCTGTTTATGCCTGGTGCTAAGATGCCCCTTTTGTCTGATCTTGTCCACATTCTGATTGTGCTCACAGTTTTAGACAGCTGTAGATGAATAAATGACTTGTGATCTGATCGAGAGAGAGTTGAGAGACTCACCATAGCTCCTCTGTAGTAGGCTGTAGTGATGGTCTTAAACCTCTCCTGCCCTGCTGTGTCCCTGGAAACAGAATACATTAGAGAAAATGTTTCACCTTCTTCAAAAAGTAGCTCTTTGAACACCCTGGAGTACAGATGTAGGATCTTAATTTGAGCCAGTTTGCTACAACATGAAAATAATCCTGCAGCAACAGGAAATGTGAATTATTATGTGGATTATAATTAATGGACATTTTTGTAGGGGTTGATACATTTTCCATAAGGGTAAATCAAGACTTGTAAATAAAGTGGAAATTACACATTTTAGAACCCTTTTTAAAAATCAAATACACTACAAGTTTGCATTTCATGCTTTGCAGGAAGATTCTCAGCAACAAAAGTGTGATCAAATTAAGATCCTGCATCTGTAGTAAGCACTGAAACTACTGCAGATTTGTCTGTGTTGGCAGCTGTTCTTTCTCTACACATTTCCTGTTTTTCTAATGCAGCACCCAATTCAAAGAGTACACTGTTTATACATACACATCCAGAGCAATACAGCCTTTACACACGTGTCCAGCACATCAATTATCCACGCTTCTGCAAAAACATTACGCTATGGTCACACTAATGTTCTCACAGCACAGAACGTGGAAGTTCCCCCACCTACACACTGAGCTATGGTCAGCAAAGGAGGTTGGTGGCACCTTAAATTGGGGGGAACAGGCTTGTTCTAATGACTGGAGCGGAATACGTGGAATGGTAACAAATACATCAAACACATGGTTTCCAGGTGTTTGATGCCACTCCATTTGCTCCGTTCTGTCCATTCTCCCCTCAGCAGCCTCCTGTGATGGTCAATATGGCATATCCCCCTAATGGCTCAAGTCAGGATTTGGGGAGGTTAACCTGATCCTGTATTAAAGGACAACTTCTACCAGGGGTGTGGAATCCACAGAGATGAGACATGTGTATGTTTTATGCCAGTTCAATAAACTCTTTATGGCTGCTTCAGATTTCATGTTTGGCTTTATGATAACTCACTGGCATTCACTGACAGATAAAACATAGGTGAAGTCATAGCCTACACCAAAGGCCTTGCCAGTCAATATCTCAGTGTACTCAGTGACATATGCCAGATATACACTATATATAAAAAAGTATGTGGACACCTCTTCTAAATTTGTGGATTTGGCTATTTCAGTCACACCTATTGCTGACAGGTGTATAAAATCGAGCACACAGCCATGCAATCTCCATAGACAAACATTGGCAGTAGAATGGCCTTACTGAAGAGCTCAGTGACTTTGAATGTGGCACCATCATAGGATGCAACCTTTCCAACAAGTCAGTTCGTGCTAGAGCTGCCCGAGTCAACTGTAAGTGCTGTTATTGTGAAGTGGAAACGTCTAAGAGCAACAACGGCTCAGCCGTGAAGTGGTAGGCCACAAAAGCTCACAGAACGGGACTGCTGAGTGCTGAAGCACGTACTGTGTAAAAATTGTCTGTTGTAACACTCACTACCAAGTTCCAAACTGCCTCTGGAAGCAACGTCAGCATAAGAATTGTTCATCGGGAGCTTCATGAAATGGGTTTTCCATGGCCGAACAGCCTCACGCAAGCCTAAGATCACTAGCGGTGTAAAGCTAGCTGCCCCAATGCATAGTGCCAACTGTACAGTTTGGTGGAGGAGGAATAATGGTCTGGGGCTGTTTTTAATGGTTCGGTGTAGGCCCCTTAGTTCCAGTGAAGGGAAATCTTAACACTACAGCATACAATGACATTCTGGACCATTCTGTGCTTCCAACTTTGTGGCAAGTTTGGGGAAGGCCCTTTCCTGTTTCAGCATGACAAAGCCCCCGTGCACAAAGCCAGGTACACACAAAAAATGGTTTGTCGAGATCGGTGTGTTAGAACTTGACTGGCCTGCACAGAGCCCTGACCTCAACCCCATCGAACACCTTTGGCATGAATTGGAACGCCGACTGCGAGGCCTAATCGTCCAACATCAGTATCCAAACTCACTAATGCTCTTGTGGCTGAATGGAAGCAAGTCCCCGCAGCAATGTTCCAACATCAAGTGGAAAGCCTTCCCAGAAGAGTGGAGGCTGTTATAGCAGCAAAGGGAGGGACCAACTCCATATTAATACCCATTATTCTGGAATGAGATGTTCAACGAACAGGTGTCCACATCCTTTTGGTCACCGTGAGCCTACCAGACGAGCTAAATGCCTTAAATGATCGTTTCGAGGCAAGCAACACTGAAGCATGCATGAGAGCACCAGCTGTTCTGGACGACTGTGTGATCACGCTCTCCGTAGCCGATGTGAGCAAGACCTTTAAACAGGTCAACATTCACAAGGCCGCGGGGACAGACGGATTACCAGGGCGTGTACTCAAAGCATTACCAACTGGCAAGTGTCTTCACTGACATTTTCAATCTCTCCCTGGCCGAGTCTGTAATACTTACATGTTTCAAACAGACCATCATAGTTCCTGTGCCCAAGAAAGCGAAGGTAATCTGCCTAAATGTTTACCGCCCCGTAGCACTCACTTTGGTAGCTATGAAGTGCTTTGAAAGGCTGGTCATGGCTCACATCAACACCATCATGCCAGAAACCCTAGACCGACTCCAATTCACATACTGCCCCAACAGATCCACAGATGATGCAATCTCTATTGCACTCCACACTGCCCTTTCCCACCTGGACAAAAGGAACACCTATGTGAGAATGCTGTTCATTGACTACAGCTCAGAATTCAACACCATAGTGCCCACAAAGCTCATCACTAAGCTAAAGACCCTGGGACTAAACACCTCTCTCTGCAACTGGATCCTGGACTTCCTGACGGGCCACCCCCAGGTGGTAAGGGTAGGCAACAACACATCTGCCACACAAGTTCCTTGGTGTCCACATCACCAACAAACTATCATGGTCCAAACACACCAAGACAGTTGTGAAGAGGGCACGACAACACCTTTTCGGCATTGGGTCCCCAGATCCTCAATAAGTTCTACAGCTGCACCACCGAGAACATCCCGACCGGTTGCATCATCGCCTGGTATGGCAACTGCTCGGCATCTGACCTTAAGGCGCTACAGAGGGTAGTGCGAACGGGCCAGTACCAGGGCCAAGCTGCCTGCCACCCAGGACCTATATACTAGGCGTGTCAGAGGAAGGCCCCAAAAATTGTCAACGACTACAGTCTCCCAAGTCATAGACTGTTCTCTCTGCTACTGCAAGGCAAGCGGTACCGGAGCGCCAAGTCTAGGACCAAAAGGCTCCTTAACAGCTTCTACCCCCAAGCCATAAGACTGCTGAACAACTAATCAAATGGCCACCTGGACTATCTACATTGTCCCCCTACATTTCTTGAACTGCATTGTTGGTTAAGGGCTTGTAAGTAAGCATTTCACGGTAAGGTCTACACCTGTGTATTTGGCGCATGTGACAAATACAATTTGATTTGGATTTGTTGTGTGTTGCTGCTATTGCATACTGGGTTGCCTGCCTTTAGTCTAACAAGACAAATAAAATCTAAATCTTGCATTCCTAAGGTCTTGTACTACAATCAGTGTGTGGTGACCCTTTGAGTGACATTTGGACAGAAAGCCCTGTCATAAACAGTTGGTTGTTTTGGTAAAAAGGGAGGTTCCTCTTTCCTCTGAGAAAGAGAAGTAGACACACGTCCATAACACACGAGGAGTTGAATAAAATCTGTGTCGGTCCCATAACGGTCATCACTCTTAGAGAGCAGCAAACAGTAGTCCTAAATGGACCTTTCATTCTTTCTTTGCCTGGATCCTCTTCTCTTACCAGACTTGCAGTTTGACTTTCTTTCCCTCCACGTCTATCGTCTTTACTTTAAAGTCGATGCCTGAAGAAAGGATGGGAGGATGACAGAGAGAGGGGAGGGAGGAGGTCGACAGGAAGGGAGGGAAGACAATGAGTTAAATTCCCACACACATTGCAGCAAATATAGGTCATGCCAATTAAACCATTTAACATGCATGGAGGGGGAGACAGGCATTCTCAATTCATCAAACTTTCACTGGGATAGTAAAGTCTGTCTAGCTCTGCCCCATTCTGCTGTATTGTACCATATATACACACAGTCTCTGGGTTTGTTATTGTCTGGGTTTCCTGCAGGACAGGGACGGTCAGAGAAAGAGAGAGGGATAGCAGAGAGAGAGAACGAGAGAGGGATGGAAGAGAGAGAGAGAACAGAGAAGATGGGCGTCTTAAGCAGTGAATTCCAAGGGAGGACAACCATTTTTCTGATAATGAGAGACTGAAAAGAGATAGGAGAGATAGGAGGAATGGGGGTGGGTGGACCCTCTGGGTAAAGTGAGGGAGGGGAGAGGGGGATATGGAGAAGATATAGAAACAACAGCAGCACAGCAACAATGCAGGTGAACTACAATAGGGATATAGGAAGACAGCGATAGACGTGTAGAGACATGAACACAGCAGAACTGGAAACGTGAGATAACTGCGTGGTGAAAGTGATAAGAACTTGGCATGATATGTTAGCTGACAGAATGGTACCTATATCAGCAATGACGAATTTAAAGGATTGCTAAATATTGTTAGACCGATTAGGCTATAACCGATTAAATGGGGTTTCGTAGAGCTAGGCTACATACCGATAGTTGATATGTAGGTTGAGTTGAAGTTGTCCTCAGCAAATCGAATAATCAGACATGTTTTCCCCACTCCACTATCTCCAATGAGTAATAATTTGAAAAGGAAGTCGTACTTCTTCGCCATAATGTTTTTCAAAGTGTTTGGTGAATGATCAGAAACTATGACTCTTTACAAAACCAGTACACTTTCCAATGTTCTTCTTACACTTATTTGTAACGTTTAAGAAGTTAACAAATGCCTTAAAGTATTGCTCAACATACACAAAGGTCAAAATCACACTCTCATTTCTCATGGGGAGTTTCTGCTTTTCTTTAGCATAAAATCCGCTGTTTTCCCTTGAAAACTGTCACCGGTAAATACGGTTCTCCCCCAATGTCTCTTTTGGTCCGAGAAAAATAAAACAGAACGCCACAAGTTCAAAACGAAAGTTGGAACCAACGTTTCTGCACTTCAATGGGCTATACAATTCTACAGCGCCACAAAGCTTTGTTAAAATCCATTTATCAAGCCAAAATGTCAAGTTATTTTCTTCCAAAGGCCGAATAACATACATCCATTCCACACAGACAGGGCTACGTTTTCGCCCAAAAACTTTCTCCTGTCGAAGTTCACGTAGGATTACGTAGAGGGAGAGGTTCAGTTATTACCGTGGAGGGAACAGACTGACATGGGACAGCAGGAATGGCCGATACTGCTTATAGGCAGCAGAGGGCGCTCGACCATATGAATAAAGTCAATCGTTATTTAGGTGTATTATAGAGCCCCATGTACTGAAATATGTCATAATATCTCTGTATACGTGTATCCTTAGTACCATATTTCTTTTCGTGGATAAAACAACTAATAACAAACACGATTTGACTGTCAAGTACAAGAAAAGACAAGAAATATAAAATTGAATGTCTCTATTAAAAATTAAGTGGTCTCTCCCTAACACTGCGAGAGATGTCTAACAAAATCAAATGTGCCAGTAAGGCTAGCTATAGATGGCGCAGAACAAAACCTCTCTGTGTGTCGGCCAGTGTGATTTGGAAGAAAGAGTTGACCTCACAAACATGGCCTCCTTTGCCTCGCCTCCTTGACACGTAATGGCGACCAAACACTTCCGGCCCCTGCCATCGGGCCCCGTTCATTTATTAACTGTCAACTTCCGGTTGATCCTTCTTTTCGGCAACGGCTACAAACTCGCCAACATGCCAGTAAGTGCGCACACAAACAATATAACCCTTGCTTCAGTTTGGGAATTTTGTTTGAGCGGGACATGACCACATCCATCGATGTATTAGAATTTAGCGAATATTCCGATTTAATATATTCAGGATTATTCAAGCAATGGATATCTAGAAGAATCTTAAACTGCGTGCCAAGGTCTGCTGAATTGACGCAATATGGCGGCGTGCTTGCAATAGAAAGCATGGACTGACATGTAACTAGCTAGCTAACTAGTTTGATGTTTAGTGATTGTTTCTAAACATTTGACAGCGCCTGAATACGTTGCAGTTTGACTAGATATGCGCATTCCTTTACTTATGTTTGAATGTAGACGTACGCAGGCTTTAGCTAAACAATCTAACGTTAAATAGCATAGGCTAGCCAGTACTAGCCAGGAGTTTACCCAACGAACATTTGTCAAATGATTTTGATTAAACTAACTCATGTACACGTCTCCTGTATGGACATGGTTTTAACTTGTTAGCTAGCAAGATTATCAAATGGACTTTCCCATCTGCATTTTCTAAGATGGCCACCCTCTGTTTTTTTCTTTCAGCTCGCAAAGGACCTGTTGCACCCAACCTCCGAGGAGGAGAAGAGAAGTCACAAGAAGAAGCGTCTTGTACAGAGCCCTAACTCGTATTTTATGGATGTCAAATGTCCAGGTTAGTATGTCTCCCAGTAGCTTAGCTAGAAGTGACTCCCCGGCTCAGCTCACTAAACGCAGCCGTCATTGTAAATAAGAATTTGTTCTTGACTGACTTTAGAATCAAACGATGTGGGACCATATTCAACTGACAGGTCATTGGTTTGCCTGTCTTCAGTAAAACTGGTCAGTCCACCAAAGGGAGCGTTTGCATGGCCAATGGAAACTCGATGTGATCCCGTGTGGCTCGGTTGGTAGAGCATTGTGCTTTCAACGCCAGGGTTGTGGGTTTGATTCCCACAGGGGAACAGTACAACAATGTATGCGCTCTGTAAGTTGTCAGCTAAATGACTTAAATGTAAATCTAGTCTGGTGGTTGATTACTGAGACTGACTTGTTTCTAGAGGGATGAGTAGCGACTTGCCTTTATGTGTTGCCCATTCATTGTCTCCAGAGTGAATGAGGTGTCAACCAAGGCATACAGTAACCTTGTGATTGTCTTTGTTTGGAAGGAGTCTCCACTGATTCCTTTCAATAACTGCAACTGCAAGAACACAACCGTAATTAGAACATAATTTGTGTGTGATTTGTTGGGACTGAAAACACGAGTACGTCTCATTCAGTTTAGGACATTGAGGTGAATGTTAATTTGTCTGAACTGTTCTCTCTACAGGATGCTATAAGATCACGACAGTGTTCAGTCACGCCCAGACGGTCGTCCTGTGTGTTGGATGCTCCACAGTCCTGTGTCAACCTACAGGGGGTAAAGCACGCCTCACAGAAGGTACTATACTACACACACTCCCAGCCTTCCACACAGAGTATCCAGGATGGAAAAATACTGTTGGACATGATTGATGCCTTTATGTGTTGCCCATTCATTGTCTCCAGAGTGAATGAGGTGTCAACCAAGGCATACAGTAACCTTGTGATTGTCTTTGTTTGGAAGGAGTCTCCACTGATTCCTTTCAATAAGTAACTGCAAGAACACAGTAGTATACAGAAATAACTGTCTGTTTCTAGTTGTAATAGTCTGACCTGCCACTCTTTAGGATCATGCCACGAGATGGCAAATGTTTTGGGGGGGAAAGTTGATTACCTGAACTTGTCAAATAAAACTCCTTTTTGTTTTCTAGTTGAAAATGTTTTTTTTTTCATACTTTACTGACCATGACCCAAATAATTAAATGTATTGCTTTTCAATAGCCCCAATTGAAGTGTGACCCTTTACCTGCTCAGCTGGCTTGGTTTGTATTCACCACAGCTCAGGTTGGCAGTGTTTGTAGGGATAGGAATGGCCAGGGACCTCACAATAATATTATATATATATATAATATATATAACAATACTTAAAGGAAAATTCCACACCACTCATTCCTATCATTTACAGTGCTACATAACACTGTGGACAATGTTTTGTGAACAAATGTTTCATTTTGTTATTATAAGGTTGGTAGCAACATGTAAAAACCATTGTGGAAATCTGTTGCAGCTCAAGTCGACTACAAAATCTACATCGCAATGCTCTATGGGCTAGGTAGGCAGGTAGCTGGCTCGCAAACGTACCTAAACACAACAAAGTCAATATCAGCATATGAAGTAGCTCGTTGGCTGTAAAATCACCTAAACAAACTGCGCTATCAATATAGGAGTCTACAGTCTCACCATTTTCAACCTGCAGATTGATGTGCCTCAGAGTGGTTTGACATTCACAGCAGCACCATGCAATGCACCCTGGACTAACGAAGCAGACACATAGGAGGAATGTGTTAGACCCTCTGTTAAATTTTAGTCATTTAGCAGACGCTCTTATCCAGAGCGACTTACAGTAGTGAATGCATACATTTCATTTAATTTTTTTTGTACGAAATTACACATTTCAACGTTAAGAAAAAAAATATATAAATGGCTCATTCGAGAGAAGACAACCTCTCGTGTTATGACATCAGCCAGTATTAAAATCTGACATGTATGACAGATGGTTTTGCGATCTAAAAGTCATATTCCTATTGACTATCAGGGTAGTGAGAGACTATCAGTGCTACATCATACCGGCCTGAATTTGGCTGCTTGAACGGCAATGGCTTGGATATAACATCATCCAGAGATGCAAAAAAACACAATTCAAAATGGGTGAATCTTTATTCAAAGTGCCGAAACAATGTGTACTGCGATTTGATGTTAAACATATTTCTCACTATATGATCTGTGCTGTTGCCAGGTGGAATCTATTCCCTGTATTATTTGCTTAGTGACAGCGGTGCTATATACTGTTTCCTGGGTCACCAGTCAGTTGGTCAATATTGTCCTAGTATTAATGATTGACAATATTGGCATGCAATGAATGTCTGTCCATAACATGCTGACTGGACCATGTTGGTTTTGTATGTCCACACCAGACGCGATCCAAGACACGCAGGTTGAAATATCAAAACGAGCTCTGAACCAACTATATACTAAGATATAAACGCAGCATGTGTTGGTCCCATGAGCTGAAATAAAAGATCCCTGTTAGTGAGCATATCTCCTTTGCCAAGATAATCCACCTGACAGGTGTGGTATATCAAGAAGCTGATTCAACAGCATGATCATTACAGGTTCCCCTTGTGCTGGGGACAAAAGGCCACTCAAATGTGCAGTTTTGTCAGACAACACAATGCCACAGATGTCTGGAGTTGAGGGAGTGCGCAGTTGGCATGCTGACTGCAGGAATATCCTACCAGAACTGTTGCCATTATAATTTAATGTTTATTTCTCTACCACAACCTGCCTCAAACGTCGTTTTAAGAGAATTTGGCAGTACATCCAATTGGCCTCACAACAGCAGACCACGTGTATGGCGTCGTGTGGGCGAGCAGTTTGCTGATGTCAACGTTGTGAACAGAGTGCCCCAGGGTTACGGTATGGGCAGGAATAAGCTACGAACACAATTGCATTTTATCAATGGCAATTTGAATGCACAGAAATACCATGACGAGACCCCTTTTTTTTCTCTTTTCTCAGTTGGATGCATATCTGTATTCCCAGTCATGTGAAATCCATAGATTAGGGCATAATGAATTTATTTCAATTGACTGATTTCCTCATATGAACTGTAATTCAGTAAAATCTTTGAAATAGTTGCATGTTGCATTTATATTTTTGTTCAGGTTGAAACACAAAACATTTAGCTCGCTAGCTTGCTATTGCAAGCTAATTTGTCCTGGGAGATAAACATAGGGTTATTTTACCTGAAATGCACAAGGTCCTTTTTTTCTGGATCTTTGTAGAATATTGACCCATTTTGAGTTGCACACAATCGTGTGTTCTATACTCCGACAATCCACAGATAAAAGGGGAAACCTAGTTAGTTTCTAGTAATGTCTTCTTCTGTGGACTTTATGTCGGTTGGCAACCAACTTTAAAGTGCATTACCACCACCGACTGGACTGGTGTGTGGACCTTTAGTTCATATTTCTATAATCAACGTGGGTATATGCTCCTAAAAACCAATGAGGAGGTGGGACTTGCAGCGCGTCAAGCATCAAAAATAGAACCAAGTTCATTTTAGCGCCTGGTTACGCAGATGTGTGTGCAGTTTAAATGAAATGTGTAAATGTATTTTGCAACATGAGTGGTGTGGTCAGCATGTAATGCCCACACTTGACGCCTCACATGATCCCTGCATGCCCATTGTCTGGATTTCTCTCCCTTCCCGTTGTCCTCATATCTCCTTCCCCCGCTAGGCTGTCAGTCTGGCCTTAATTAACAATAAACAGTAGTTTGATCTCCTCACTCTCCCTACCATATAAAAGTGAAATCTGTCTGGGACCATAACTAACTCTTTCTCCTTCACCCAGGATGCTCATTCAGGAGAAAACAGCACTAGACTCTCAGCAATGGAGCTAGTTGGATCGAGAGACCCAAGGGAGGAGAGACGGGATTGACCCCAGTGACCCTGCTCAGGAAGTGACAACGCGAGAGGAAAAGTGGAGATGAAACTGAAGAAGAGGAAAGATGGTGTTGAGCTCTGTTTTGTGTACGTAGAGAAAACGTCCCCTGGCATGATGACATCACTGTAACACCACTCCTCCACCAGCCTTTCTCTCACTTCTTAATAAAGTTTAGTTTTTTCGTTAAAGAATCCAGTTTACTTGTCAGTCTTTGATCCAGGTGTCATATGTTTGACTCTATTATTAGAAAACAACATGGTGTCATATGGGGAAGGTAAGCTGGTCCTAGATCTATGCCTGAACAACTACCTAGAGACCCTGTTCAAGTAGACCCACTGTTCTTAAATCAGAGGTGTCACTCATTCCATGGAGGACCTAGGATCTACTGGTTTTTCCCTTTCAATTAAGACCTAGGCAACCAGGTGAGGACAGTAACTTACTAATCCGTGACCTTAATTCAACCAAGTACAAGGGAGGAGAGAACCCGCAGACACTCGTCCCTCTGGAATGAGTTTGACACCTGTGCCTTAAATGGACCAACGCAACACACTGACAACGTTTGGCAGGAAATTGTTTAGTTGAAGGTTTTAACATGGATCATTCACAGGGCTGTTAGTGTCACCGTGTGCTCCAAAGCCAGCTGCGTCTGCGGATGATCCTTTCTGTGTCTGGGGACGAGGGTCTGATCCAGGGAGAGAAACGCACCGTCCTGCTGCATTCCACTAGAGAACACACACCAGCTTAGTCACAACACTAAGACTGCTGCATTCTACTGGAGAACACACACCAGCTTAGACACAACACTGAGACTGCTGCATTCTACTGGAGAACACACACCAGCTTAGACACAACACTAAGACTGCTGCATTCTACTGGAGAACACACACCAGCTTAGACACAACACTAAGACTGCTGCATTCTACTGGAGAACACACACCAGCTTAGACACAACACTAAGACTGCTGCATTCTACTGGAGAACACACACCAGCTTAGACACAACCCTAAGACTGCTGCATTCTACTGGAGAACACACACCAGCTTAGACACAACCCTAAGACTGCTGCATTCTACTGGAGAACACACACCAGCTTAGACACAACACTGAGACTGCTGCATTCTACTGGAGAACACACACCAGCTTAGACACAACCCTAAGACTGCTGCATTCTACTGGAGAACACACACCAGCTTAGACACAACACTAAGACTGCTGCATTCTACTGGAGAACACACACCAGCTTAGACACAACCCTAAGACTGCTGCATTCTACTGGAGAACACACACCAGCTTAGACACAACACTGAGACTGCTGCATTCTACTGGAGAACACACACCAGCTTAAGACACAACACTGAGACTGCTGCATTCTACTGGAGAACACACACCAGCTTAGACACAACACTGAGACTGCTGCATTCTACTGGAGAACACACACCAGCTTAGACACAACACTGAGACTGCTGCATTCTACTGGAGAACACACACCAGCTTAGACACAACACTAAGACTGCTGCATTCTACTGGAGAACACACACCAGCTTAGACACAACACTAAGACTGCTGCATTCTACTGGAGAACACACACCAGCTTAGACACAACACTAAGACTGCTGCATTCTACTGGAGAACACACACCAGCTTAGACACAACACTAAGACTGCTGCATTCTACTGGAGAACACACACCAGCTTAGACACAACCCTAAGACTGCTGCATTCTACTGGAGAACACACACCAGCTTAGACACAACCCTAAGACTGCTGCATTCTACTGGAGAACACACACCAGCTTAGACACAACACTAAGACTGCTGCATTCCACTGGAGAACACACACCAGCTTAGACACAACCCTAAGACTGCTGCATTCCACTGGAGAACACACACCAGCTTAGACACAACCCTAAGACTGCTGCATTCCACTGGAGAACACACACCAGCTTAGACACAACATTAAGACTGCTGCATTCTACTGGAGAACACACACCAGCTTAGACACAACCCTAAGACTGCTGCATTCCACTGGAGAACACACACCAGCTTAGACACAACCCTAAGACTGCTGCATTCTACTGGAGAACACACACCAGCTTAGACACAACACTGAGACTGCTGCATTCTACTGGAGAACACACACCAGCTTAGACACAACACTAAGACTGCTGCATTCTACTGGAGAACACACACCAGCTTAGACACAACACTGAGACTGCTGCATTCTACTGGAGAACACACACCAGCTTAGACACAACACTAAGACTGCTGCATTCTACTGGAGAACACACATCAGCTTAGACACAACACTAAGACTGCTGCATTCTACTGGAGAACACACACCAGCTTAGACACAACACTAAGACTGCTGCATTCTACTGGAGAACACACACCAGCTTAGACACAACCCTAAGACTGCTGCATTCTACTGGAGAACACACACCAGCTTAGACACAACACTGAGACTGCTGCATTCTACTGGAGAACACACACCAGCTTAGACACAACACTAAGACTGCTGCATTCTACTGGAGAACACACACCAGCTTAGACACAACACTGAGACTGCTGCATTCTACTGGAGAACACACACCAGCTTAGACACAACACTAAGACTGCTGCATTCTACTGGAGAACACACACCAGCTTAGACACAACACTAAGACTGCTGCATTCTACTGGAGAACACACACCAGCTTAGACACAACACTAAGACTGCTGCATTCTACTGGAGAACACACACCAGCTTAGACACAACCCTAAGACTGCTGCATTCTACTGGAGAACACACACCAGCTTAGACACAACACTAAGACTGCTGCATTCTACTGGAGAACACACACCAGCTTAGACACAACACTAAGACTGCTGCATTCTACTGGAGAACACACACCAGCTTAGACACAACACTAAGACTGCTGCATTCTACTGGAGAACAATTAACTCTGATATAAAGCCTAGAAGTAATTTGGAGAAGATAACTGGTACTGACGTGTGTTTGGGTACAGGCCGACAACCGGGACAGGAACCGTCTGCATGCAGGAGTTGTACACTGACAAATACAGAAGTGTTAACTGTCACCAGAGTAGGGAGTAAGTCACCACCAACTGAGAGGTTAGTTACCTATGAACACGGTAGTGGTGGTGTGGTTAGTTACCTATGAATAAGGTGGTGGTGGTGTGGTTAGTTACCTATGAATAAGGTGGTGGTGGTGTGGTTAGTTACCTATGAACAAGGTTGTGGTGGTGTGGTTAGTTACCTATGAACAAGGTGGTGGTGGTGTGGTTAGTTACCTATGAACAAGGTGGTGGTGGTGTGGTTAGTTACCTATGAACAAGGTAGTGGTGGTGTGGTTAGTTACCTATGAACAAGGTTGTGGTGGTGTGGTTAGTTACCTATGAACAAGGTTGTGGTGGTGTGGTTAGTTACCTATGAATAAGGTAGTGGTGGTGTGGTTAGTTACCTATGAAAAAGGTAGTGGTGGTGTGGTTAGTTACCTATGAACAAGGTGGTGATGGTGTGGTTAGTTACCTATGAACAAGGTGGTGATGGTGTGGTTAGTTACCTATGAACAAGGTTGTGGTGGTGTGGTTAGTTACCTATGAATAAGGTAGTGGTGGTGTGGTTAGTTACCTATGAACAAGGTAGTGGTGGTGTGGTTAGTTACCTATGAATAAGGTAGTGGTGGTGTGGTTAGTTACCTATGAACAAGGTAGTGGTGGTGTGGTTAGTTACCTATGAACACGGTAGTGGTGGTGTGGTTAGTTACCTATGAACAAGGTAGTGGTGGTGTGGTTAGTTACCTATGAATAAGGTAGTGGTGGTGTGGTTAGTTACCTATGAACAAGGTAGTGGTGGTGTGGTTAGTTACCTATGAACAAGGTAGTGGTGGTGTGGTTAGTTACCTATGAACACGGTAGTGGTGGTGTGGTTAGTTACCTATGAACAAGGTTGTGGTGGTGTGGTTAGTTAATTATGAACAAGGTCGTGGTGGTGTGGTTAGTTACCTATGAATAAGGTAGTGTGGTTCGTTACCTATGAACAAGGTTGTGGTGGTGTGGTTAGTTACCTATGAACAAGGTAGTGGTGGTGTGGTTAGTTACCTAAGAACAAGGTAGTGGTGGTGTGGTTAGTTACCTATGAATAAGGAAGTGGTGGTGTGGTTAGTTACCTTTGAACAAGGTTGTGGTGGTGTGGTTAGTTACCTATGAACAAGGTAGTGTGGTTAGTTACCTATGAATAAGGTAGTGGTGGAGTGGTTAGTTACCTATGAACAAGGTAGTGGTGGTGTGGTTAGTTCGCTATGAACAAGGTAGTGGTGGTGAGGTTAGTTAATTATGAACAAGGTAGTGGTGGTGTGGTTAGTTACCTATGAATAAGGTAGTGTGGTTAGTTACCTATGAACAAGGTGGTGGTGGTGTGGTTAGTTATCTATGAACAAGGTTGTGGTGGTGTGGTTAGTTACCTATGAACAAGGTAGTGGTGGTGTGGTTAGTTACCTATGAACAAGGTTGTGGTGGTATGGTTAGTTACCTATGAACAAGGTGGTGTGGTTAGTTACCTATGAATAAGGTAGTGGTGGTGTGGTTAGTTACCTATGAACAAGGTGGTGGTGGTGTGGTTAGTTACCTATGAACAAGGTTGTGGTGGTGTGGTTAGTTACCTATGAATAAGGTAGTGATGAAGAGTGGTTAGATAGTTACCTATGCATAAGGTAGTGGTGGTGTGGTTAGTTACCTATGAACAAGGTTGTGATGGTGTGGTTAGTAACCTATGAACAAGGTAGTAGTGGTATGGTTCGTTACCTATGAACAAGGTAGTGGTGGTGTGGTTAGTTACCTATGAACAAGGTTGTGGTAGTGTGGTTAGTTACCTATGAATAAGGTAGTGGTGGTGTGGTTAGTTACCTATGAACAAGGTAGTGGTGGTGTGGTTAGTTACCTATGAACAAGGTAGTGGTGGTGTGGTTAGTTACCTATGAACAAGGTTGTGGTGGTGTGGTTAGTTACCTATGAACAAGGTTGTGGTGGTGTGGTTAGTTACCTATGAACAAGGTAGTGGTGGTGTGGTTAGTTACCTTTGAACAAGGTAGTGGTGGAGTGGTTAGTTACCTATGAACAAGGTAGTGGTGGTGTGGTTAGTTAGCTATGAACAAGGTAGTGGTGGTGTGGTTAGTTACCTATGAACAAGGTAGTGGTGGTGTGGTTAGTTACCTATGAACAAGGTAGTGGTGGTGTGGTTAGTTACCTATGAACAAGGTATTGGTGGTGTGGTTAGTTACCTATGAACAGGTAGTGGTGGTGTGGTTAGTTACCTATGAACAAGGTGGTGCTGTGGTTAGTTACCTATGAACAAGGTGGTGGTGGTATGGTTAGTTACCTATGAACAAGGTGGTGTGGTTAGTTACCTATGAATAAGGTAGTGGTGGTATGGTTAGTTACCTATGAACAAGGTAGTGGTGGTGTGGTTAGTTACCTATGAACAAGGTGGTGGTGGTATGGTTAGTTACCTATGAACAAGGTGGTGTGGTTAGTTACCTATGAATAAGGTAGTGGTGGTGTGGTTAGTTACCTATGAACAAGGTAGTGGTGGTGTGGTTAGTTACCTATGAACAAGGTAGTGGTGGAGTGGTTAGTTACCTATGAACAAGGTAGTGGTGGTGTGGTTAGTTAGCTATGAACAAGGTAGTGGTGGTGTGGTTAGTTACCTATGAACAAGGTAGTGGTGGTGTGGTTAGTTACCTATGAACAAGGTAGTGGTGGTGTGGTTAGTTACCTATGAACAAGGTTGTGATGGTGTGGTTAGTAACCTATGAACAAGGTGGTGGTGGTATGGTTCGTTACCTATGAACAAGGTGGTGGTGGTGTGGTTAGTTACCTATGAACAAGGTGGTGGTGGTGTGGTTAGTTACCTATGAACAAGGTTGTGGTGGTGTGGTTAGTTACCTATGAATAAGGTAGTGGTGGTGTGGTTAGTTACCTATGAACAAGGTAGTGGTGGTGTGGTTAGTTACCTATGAACAAGGTAGTGGTGTTGTGGTTAGTTACCTATGAACAAGGTTGTGGTGGTGTGGTTAGTTACCTATGAACAAGGTAGTGGTGGTGTAGTTAGTTAGCTATGAACAAGGTAGTGGTGGTGTGGTTAGTTACCTATGAATAAGGTAGTGTGGTTAGTTACCTATGACCAAGGTGGCGGTGGTGTGGTTAGTTATCTATGAACAAGGTTGTGGTGGTGTGGTTAGTTACCTATGAACAAGGTAGTGGTGGTGTGGTTAGTTACCTATGAACAAGGTTGTGGTGGTATGGTTAGTTACCTATGAACAAGGTGGTGTGGTTAGTTACCTATGAATAAGGTAGTGGTGGTGTGGTTAGTTACCTATGAACAAGGTGGTGGTGGTGTGGTTAGTTACCTATGAACAAGGTTGTGATGGTGTGGTTAGTAACCTATGAACAAGGTAGTGGTGGTATGGTTCGTTACCTATGAACAAGGTAGTGGTGGTGTGGTTAGTTACCTATGAACAAGGTTGTGGTAGTGTGGTTAGTTACCTATGAATAAGGTAGTGGTGGTGTGGTTAGTTACCTATGAACAAGGTAGTGGTGGTGTGGTTAGTTACCTATGAACAAGGTAGTGGTGGTGTGGTTAGTTACCTATGAACAAGGTTGTGGTGGTGTGGTTAGTTACCTATGAACAAGGTTGTGGTGGTGTGGTTAGTTACCTATGAACAAGGTAGTGGTGGTGTGGTTAGTTACCTATGAACAAGGTAGTGGTGGTGTGGTTAGTTACCTATGAACAGGTAGTGGTGGTGTGGTTAGTTACCTATGAACAAGGTGGTGCTGTGGTTAGTTACCTATGAACAAGGTGGTGGTGGTATGGTTAGTTACCTATGAACAAGGTGGTGTGGTTAGTTACCTATGAATAAGGTAGTGGTGGTATGGTTAGTTACCTATGAACAAGGTAGTGGTGGTGTGGTTAGTTACCTATGAACAAGGTAGTGGTGGTGTGGTTAGTTACCTATGAACAAGGTGGTGTGGTTAGTTACCTATGAATAAGGTAGTGGTGGTATGGTTAGTTACCTATGAACAAGGTAGTGGTGGTGTGGTTAGTTACCTATGAATAAGGTAGTGGTGGTGTGGTTAGTTACCTATGAACAAGGTAGTGGTGGTGTGGTTAGTTACCTATGAATAAGGTAGTGGTGGTATGGTTAGTTACCTATGAATAAGGTAGTGGTGAAGAGTGGTTAGATAGTTACCTATGTATAAGGTGGCAGTAGTGGCCATAACTGCAAACACAGCAAAGACCAGGATGAGATGGAAGTCCAGGAGCTGAGTCCAGGAAGATTGTAAACGAATCTGATCTGTGGAACCTGAACACACACTCAGACAGGGTCAGATGTGTGGATACAGGGGTGAGTCAGTGGGCTATATCAGGGTTTCCCTAACTCTGTCCTGCCCCCCCTGGGTGAATGTTTTGGTTTGTGTCCTAGCACTACACAGCTGATCCAAATAATCAAAGCTTGATGATGAGTTGGATATTTGAATCAGCTGTGTAGTGTTAGCACAAAAACCAAAACGTGCACCCAGAGGGGCCCCAGGACCGAGTTTGGGAAACACTGTTGTATAGGAATGTTTTCATTGTTATGTTTAGCTGTGTTTTGGCTCTGTGTAAGTCTGCTCCTCACCTATCTTCACCTCGCTGTCCACCGTGATGTAAACTGTAAGGACATGAGTCTGTGGGGTCAGGTGGCTGGAGAGGGTGATGTTGGCAATTGGGGGCAGGGCCTGACTTTTGACCCAGGAAGTGGAAATGTAGACAGACAACACCAAATGTCCGTCTGATTGACTGGGTTCAGATAGCAGCACGTCAGTACTGTCAGAGTGGAACTGAACGCACCACAGAGAGAGAAGAGATATGGATTGCATTCACTCCGTACTGTCTATGCCAAGGTCTTAAAGCTGTATGCATTGTGTATTGTGGGGCTGTAAATGTTCTAATGCTTAATGTTAGTCCTAATGTGACCCACCTGTAGGGCAGAGAGCACCTCCTTGGTGCCCAGCACAGAGAACTCTGCCATGGGCTGCAGAGCAGAGAGCACCAGGAAAGACACCGGGCAGTGGAACGCAGGCAGGTACGGCAACTGTACCAAATGTCCGGAGAGAGGTAGCGACAGAGCAGAGAGAGGGAGGACAGGGACGGGGGACTGGCCCCGCAGAGAGGCTGAGAGAGAGACGGAGACAGAGAGGGAGGAGAGGAGGTGGAGGACGGAGTCTGACTGGGGACGGACAGAGACTCTGCAGCTGTATTCACCTGAGGGAGAGAGTCAAAAATTGGTCAAATAATTATTTACTGTATTATTTTAGAGGCATGGTATTTTTATCAATGGGATTGGGAAGAGAGGTCCTGTATCCCTGTCGTACCTGAGTCGAGGTCATAGTGAGGCGTGGTGACCATCACAGCCTGCAGTGTGTTGAGCTGGAGGTAGGGGGCGCTGAAGTGCAGGGAACACCGTAACTCTGCCTCTGGCTGCAGCTTCATCTCTATGGCCTCCCTCTGGGACAGGGAACACTGGGCTGGGGGAAGAGATGGGGAGGTGGGAGAAGAGGAGCAAGGTATGGAGAGAGAGAGCAGAGAGGTATCAATTTACTACTCACCTGTGTTGACGGGGGAGGTGTATATCTCCACAGGAACCGTGTAGTCAGCTGCGCCAGGCCAGTTGGTGAGGAAACGATCATCAGGAGGAGAGAGTTCTGGGATGACTGGAGAGTCCACCTTCACCTGTTGGCAAAACACTACCATGGTGGCCCCTTCATTTCAATGGCAACCCCCTCATTTCCATGGTAACCCTCTGCTGTACTGTACCTCTCTGAGAGCCTGCTGTCCACCTTCCAGTCTGTAGTAGACCACTACCGTCCCAGAATGCTTTGCCAGGGCAGCTCCCGTCTTTGAGTCGATCTGCAGAACACGACTAGACGACACGTTCCACTGACCTGGCTGGCCTGAGACAGAGAGAAAGAGAGAAATTAAGTATGCCTGTATGTGTGTTTTCTTTTATTTTTAACCTTTATTTTATCTAGGGAGTCATACTGAGACCAAGGTCTCTTTTACAGATGAATTACAGAAAATACACACTTCAAAAATACAAAATGGAAGCAGAAAGAAAAACACGGCCATGAACAACAAAGACATTCATCAGTAAAAAGGTCCTCAATCAGCATTCTGAACTGGCCTAGAGGCCCCAAAACATCACATTTAAGAACATTTTGAAGATTGTTCCACAAATAAGGTGCAAAAAAACTAAAAGCTGATTTACCTAACTCATTAGAGACAAAATGACTAATTTCCAGAGTTAACCATCCCTGAGACCAGGTGTGGTAACTCCTATGTCATAAGTTCAGTAAAGATGTTTGGTACAGTGGGACTTCTTGTAAAAGGGCTTTATAAATGAAAACATAGCAATGTATCAACCTACGTGAGTGACATCAAAGAGGGCCAACCAACATACTGGTAGAAAATGCAGTGATGAGTGCTAAAACTGTCACCCGTAATAAAGCACAGTGCGCTATGACAAATTGCATCTAGCTGCGTTGGTGAAGTAGCAGCTGCCGTTCATATAGATGATGTCGCCATAGTCTAGGACTGATAGGAACGTTGACTGACTAATCTGCTTTCTACTATTTATCGAGAGGCAGGACCTATTTCTATAGAAGCCCATTTTTATTCACAGCATCTTAACTTAACTCGTCAATATGCTTTTTAAAAAGACAGCTTTTCATCTATCCAGATGCCCAGATATTTGTAAGCAGGGACACGATCAATATGGACACCATACAAAGTACATATGCTTAAATCATCAGTTATTTTTATGCGCTCTAGAGAACAACATGTACTTAGTTTCACCTGCATTCAATACTAATTTCAGGTCAATAAAGTTTTTCTGTAATACAATGAAGGCAGACTGTAGTTAGCATACACAACAGTATTATCGGCATACAAGTGCAGGTTAAACATTTTTACAGACAAGTCGATATTGTTAATGTACACAGTCAAAAGTACAGGACCCAAAATTAACCCCTGCGGGACACCTTTCGTAATATCCAGGAAACCTGATTTAACACCATCGGTAGACACACATCTGTCAAGTAATTTTCACAACAGTTACATGCAGCCTGGTCCAGGCCAATTGAGGCAAGCTTCTGAATTAGCAGTGAGTGATCAACATTATCGAAGGCATTTGGCAGGTCAATGAAGAGGGCAGCACAATGTTGCCTTTTATCCAGACAATGAACCACATTTATAACTAGGGATGGAGCAGAGATGCTATGACCTGGTCTAAAACCCGACTGATGTACTTGTAGAATACATTTCAAAGATAAGAACGATCTTAGCTGAAAATGAATCAAGGATTCTAATATTTTAGCTAGGCAAGAAAGTTTTGAAATATGGCAATAATTATTTAGGTCACCCCTTTTGTGAAGGGGGAGTACATGGGCCGCCTTCCAAACCTTGGGAATAGTACCAGATATAATCGTCAGGTTAAAATATGATTCAGCAATCAGGGGGCAGAGAACTGCAGCAACAATGGATCAAGCATATCAGTCCCAGTTTTTGATGTTTCTTTTTACATAAATCTTAAGCAAGACATCTAGCACATCACAGATAGTAAATTGCTGAAATGAAAACAAAGATTCACTAGAAGTTGACGTGTTAACCGTCGAGTCAGCTAGAGGCTGGCAGAGTGAAGAGCAGTCGATTGACTGACCAGGGTCAATTAAACCACTGTTTAAAATGATGATTAAAAGCATCACTTATCTCCTTCTTCTCAGTTATGATTCTTTGAGAGAGTGAGGGTGTGTCTAGGTGGCAGGTAGCCTAGCTGTTAAGAGCCAATAACCTCCAACAACAACTGCTCCCTGGGCCCCGATGACGTTGATTATGACAGCCCCCCCGCACCTCTCTGATTCAGAGGGGTTAAATACGGAAGACACATTTCTGGTGAATGCATTCAGTTGTACAACTGACTAGGTATCCCCTTTCCCTTCCACAATCTACAGTACCGGCCACAGTGTGTGTGTGTGTGTGTGTGTGTGTGTGTGTGTGTGTGTGTGTGTGTGTGTGTGTGTGTGTGTGTGTGTGTGTGTGTGTGTGTGTGTCTGTGTGTGTGTGTGTCTCACCGTGCGGTCCTGTCAGGGGGGTGTTGAAGCAGAGTGTGTCTCCAGGCCTGAGTGTGTGTGTGGGGGCAGAGATGGCGGGGAGGACAGGGAGGGGGGTGTAGTCACTCAGGGAGGGGTTGGTGGGGTCTGCCTGCACCCCTAGGACTGTCAAACCCCCAGACACTGTCTGGACCACGAAGGAATGACTGTCTGAGTCTGGAGTCACCTGCACCAAGTCATCCCTGAGAGAGAGAGAAGAGTGTTTAAAGATGGAATCCACATTAGGGGAAACAACGCCACTGTTCGCCCCGAGCACCTTTGTTATGGTTTTTGGAGAAACAGAGGAGAAAGAAGAAAAACAGAGGAGAAACGGAGGAGAAAGAGGAGAAACAGAGGGGAGCAGACTCCGTCCACATGGTAAAAAATTATCTGTATATATTGTGTTGTTCTGTCACGTGGGCAGTGATGTCTGAGAGGAGAAACAGAGGAGAGCAGACTCCGTCCACATGGTAAAAAATGATCTGTATATATTGTGTTGTTCTGTCACGTGGGCAGTGATGTCTGAGAGGAGAAACAGAGGAGAGCAGACTCCGTCCACATGGTAAAAAATGATCTGTATATATTGTGTTGTTCTGTCACGTGGGCAGTGATGTCTGAGAGGAGAAACAGAGGAGAGCAGACTCCGTCCACATGGTAAAAAATGATCTGTATATATTGTGCTGTTCTGTCACGTGGGCAGTGATGTCTGAGAGGAGAAACAGAGGAGAGCAGACTCCGTCCACATGGTAAAAAATGATCTGTATATATTGTGTTGTTCTGTCACGTGGGCAGTGATGTCTGAGAGGAGAAACAGAGGAGAGCAGACTCCGTCCACATGGTAAAAAATGATCTGTATATATTGTGTTGTTCTGTCGTGTGGGCAGTGATGTCTGAGAGGAGAAACAGAGGAGAGCAGACTCCGTCCACATGGTAAAAAATGATCTGTATATATTGTGTTGTTCTGTCACGTGGGCAGTGATGTCTGAGAGGAGAAACAGAGGAGAGCAGACTCCGTCCACATGGTAAAAAATGATCTGTATATATTGTGCTGTTCTGTCACGTGGGCAGTGATGTCTGAGAGGAGAAACAGAGGAGAGCAGACTCCGTCCACATGGTAAAAAATGATCTGTATATATTGTGCTGTTCTGTCACGTGGGCAGTGATGTCTGAGAGGAGAAACAGTGTTGGTTGTTGGCAGTAACTTCTTTGTTGATGTAATATCCCAAACGGACGTGGCAGTTTGACCATGAAGGATCCCAGCTTTAAGGAAAATAAAACAGACAGAGAGAAAGAGAGAGAGAGATTTGACTATATACTGTGTGTGTTACCAGTTGGTGGTAATGTGAGAGTGTGTGTGTTACCTGTTGGTGGTAATGTCAGAGTGTGTGTGTTACCTGTTGGTAGTAATGTGAGAGTGTGTGTGTTACATGTTGGTGGTAATGTGAGAGTGTGTGTGTTACCTGTTGGTGGTAATGTGAGAGTGTGTGTGTTACCTGTTGGTGGTAATGTGAGAGTGTGTGTGTTACCTGTTGGTGGTAATGTGAGAGTGTGTGTGTTACCTGTTGGTGGTAATGTGAGAGTGTGTGTGTTACCTGTTGGTAGTAATGTGAGAGTGTGTGTGTTACCTGTTGGTGGTAATGTCAGAGTGTGTGTGTTACCTGTTGGTGGTAATGTGAGAGTGTGTGTGTTACCTGTTGGTGGTAATGTCAGAGTGTGTGTGTTACCTGTTGGTAGTAATGTGAGAGTGTGTGTGTTACCTGTTGGTGGTAATGTGAGAGTGTGTGTGTTACATGTTGGTAGTAATGTGAGAGTGTGTGTGTTACATGTTGGTGGTAATGTGAGTGTGTGTGTGTTACCTATTGGTAGTAATGTCAGAGTGTGTGTGTTACCTGTTGGTGGTAATGTGAGAGTGTGTGTGTTACCTGTTGGTGGTAATGTCAGAGTGTGTGTGTTACCTGTTGGTAGTAATGTGAGAGTGTGTGTGTTACCTGTTGGTGGTAATGTGAGAGTGTGTGTGTTACATGTTGGTAGTAATGTGAGAGTGTGTGTGTTACATGTTGGTGGTAATGTGAGTGTGTGTGTGTTACCTATTGGTAGTAATGTGAGAGTGTGTGTGTTACCTATTGGTAGTAATGTGAGAGTGTGTGTGTTACCTGTTGGTGGTAATGTGAGAGTGTGTGTGTTACCTGTTGGTAGTAATGTGAGAGTGTGTGTGTTACCTGTTGGTGGTAATGTGAGAGTGTGTGTGTTACCTGTTGGTGGTAATGTCAGAGTGTGTGTGTTACCTGTTGGTGGTAATGTGAGAGTGTGTGTGTTACCTGTTGGTGGTAATGTCAGAGTGTGTGTGTTACCTGTTGGTAGTAATGTGAGAGTGTGTGTGTTACCTGTTGGTGGTAATGTGAGAGTGTGTGTGTTACATGTTGGTAGTAATGTGAGAGTGTGTGTGTTACATGTTGGTGGTAATGTGAGTGTGTGTGTGTTACCTATTGGTAGTAATGTGAGAGTGTGTGTGTTACCTATTGGTAGTAATGTGAGAGTGTGTGTTTTACCTGTTGGTGGTAATGTGAGAGTGTGTGTGTTACCTGTTGGTAGTAATGTGAGAGTGTGTGTGTTACCTGTTGGTGGTAATGTGAGAGTGTGTGTGTTACCTGTGGGTGGTAATGTGAGAGTGTGTGTGTTACCTGTTGGTAGTAATGTGAGAGTGTGTGTGTTACCTGTTGGTGGTAATGTGTGTGAGGGTGTTACCTGTTGGTGGTAATGTGTGTGAGGGTGTTACCTGTTGGTGGTAATGTGTGTGAGGCTGTTATGGGCGTTGAACTGTTGTCCCAGGTTGTCGTAGCAGAGAGCCCTGACTCTGATGGTCCAGCCCAGGGGAAAGGCAGGCAGGCCTCCCCCTCCAACACTGTACAGGCTGGACACACTAAACAGCCTGACAAACCACACTGGAGACACCTGGCAGACACAACACACAAATACACTTTTGTACTCCCCAGCATGGTCAGATAGTGATGACCCAGTCCCAGTTAGGGTCAACTGTGGATGCTGAGTTTCTCACCAGGTCTACTTTAGAATGGATCCCATCGAAGGACACAAGTGACCAACTTACCCGGACGCTGATGAGCAGGGTCTGGTTGACCCCACAGGTCTCCATAGCGATGACCTCCAGCAGGGCAGATCCCGTGTCAGGCCCCGCCCTCAGAACTCCCTGGCTGTCCACTGTTACAAGACCCTCCCCTTTCACACACTGACACAGGCCGTACCGCACAGGACAGATAGTGTCTCTGAAACACACAATCACACACGCATGACTACAGACATAAACACACACACACACACACACACGCATGCATGACTACAGACATAAACACACACACACACACACACACATGCATGAGTACAGACATAAACACACACACACACACACACACACGCATGAGTACAGACATAAAAACACACACACATTACACACGCATGAGTACAGACATAAACACACACACACACAATCACACACGCATGAGTACAGACATAAACACACACACACACACACACACACACATGCATGAGTACAGACAAACATACACACACACACGGGTACAGACATAAACTCATATACACACACACGCATGAGTACAGACATAAACACATAAACACACAAACACACGCATGAGTACAGACATACAGTGCATTCGGAAAGTATTCAGACCCATTGACTTTTTCCTCATTTTGTTACGTTACAGCCTTATTTTAAAATTGATGAAATCACTTTTTCCCTCATCAACCTACACACAATAATGACAAAGCAAAAACAGGTTTGTAGAGATTTTGGCAAAAAAAGAAAAACATTTAAACATTTTTTTTATATTTACATAAGTATTCAGACCCTTTGCTATGAGACTCTAAATTGAGCTCAGGTGCATCGTTTCCATTGATCATCCTTGAGATGTTTCGACAACTTGATTGGAGTCCACCTGTGGTAAATTCAATTGATTGGACATGATTTGGAAAGGCACACGCCTGTCTATATAAGGTCCTAAAGTTGACAGTGCATGTCAGAGCAAAAACCAAGCCATGAGGTCGAAGTAATTGTCCGTAGAGCTCCAAGACAGGATTGGATCGAGGCACAGATCTGGGGAAGGGTACCCCAAAAATTCTGCAGTATTGAAGGTCCCCAAGAACACAGTGGCCTCATCATTCTTAAATGGAAGAAGTTTGGAACCACCAAGTCTCTTCCTAGAGCTGGCCACCCGGCCAAACTGAGCAATCGGGGGAGAAGAGCCTTGGTCAGGGAGGTGACCAAGAACCCGATGGTCACTCTGACAGAGCTCCATTGTTCCTCTGTGGAGATGGGAAAACCTTCCAGAAGGACAGCCATCTCTGCAGCACTCCACCAATCAGGCCTTTATGGTAGAGCGGCCAGATGGAAGCCATTCCTCAGTAAAAGGCACATGACAGCATGCTTGGAGTTTGCCAATAGGCAGCTGAAGGACTATCAGATCATGAGAAACAAGATTCTCTGGTCTGATGAAACCAAGATTGAACTCTTTTGCCTGAATGCCAAGCATCACGTCTGGAGGAAACCTGGCACCATCCCTACGGTAAAGCATGGTGGTGGCAGCATCATGCTGGGGGATGTTTTTCAGTGGCAGGGACTGGGAGACTAGTCAGGATCTAGGGAAAGATGAACGGAGCAAAGTACAGAAAGATCCTTGATGAAAACGTGCTCCAGAGCGGTTCACCTTCAAACAGGACAACGACCCTAAGCACACAGCCAAGACAACGTAGGAGTGGCTATGGGACAAGTCTTTCAATGTCCTTGAGTGGCCCAGCCAGAGCCCGGACTTGAACCCGATCGAACATTTCTGGAGAGACCTGTAAATAGCTGTGCAGCAATGCTCCCCATCCAACCTGACAGAGCTTGAGAGGATCTGCAGAGAAGAATGGGAGAAACTCCCCAAATGCACATGTGCCAAGCTTATAGCGTAATACCCAAGAAGAATAGAGGCTATAATCGCTGCCAAAGGTGCTTCAACAAAGTACTGAGTAAAGGGTCTGAATACTTATGTGAATGTGATATTTTGTTTTTCTGCACATGCAGACACACACAACCACACATGCTGGCTCTCACTTGTTGCTCTGAAGTGCGTAGTGTGAGTAGGGAGACATGAGGATGGATCTGGAGGTTCCTACAGCCAGCTGCATCTCCTGGTACACCTTAGAGAGGAGAGAGATCTGGAGGTTCATACAGCCAGCTGCATCTCCTGGTACACCTTAGAGAGGAGAGAGATCTGGAGGTTCCTACAGCCAGCTGCATCTCCTGGTACACCTTAGAGAGGAGAGAGATCTGGAGGTTCATACAGCCAGCTGCATCTCCTGGTACACCTTAGAGAGGAGAGAGATCTGGAGGTTCATACAGCCAGCTGCATCTCCTGGTACACCTTAGAGAGGAGAGAGATCTGGAGGTTCATACAGCCAGCTGCATCTCCTGGTACAACTTAGAGAGGAGAGAGATCTGGAGGTTCATACAGCCAGCTGCATCTCCTGGTACACCTTAGAGAGGAGAGAGATCTGGAGGTTCATACAGCCAGCTGCATCTCCTGGTACACCTTAGAGAGGAGAGAGATCTGGAGGTTCATACAGCCAGCTGCATCTCCTGGTACACCTTAGAGAGGAGAGAGATCTGGAGGTTCCTACAGCCAGCTGCATCTCCTGGTACACCTTAGAGAGGAGAGAGATCTGGAGGTTCATACAGCCAGCTGCATCTCCTGGTACACCTTAGAGAGGAGAGAGATCTGGAGGTTCATACAGCCAGCTGCATCTCCTGGTACACCTTAGAGAGGAGAGAGATCTGGAGGTTCATACAGCCAGCTGCATCTCCTGGTACACCTTAGAGAGGAGAGAGATCTGGAGGTTCATACAGCCAGCTGCATCTCCTGGTACACCTTAGAGAGGAGAGAGATCTGGAGGTTCATACAGCCAGCTGCATCTCCTGGTACACCTTAGAGAGGAGAGAGATCTGGAGGTTCATACAGCCAGCTGCATCTCCTGGTACACCTTAGAGAGGAGAGAGATCTGGAGGTTCATACAGCCAGCTGCATCTCCTGGTACACCTTAGAGAGGAGAGAGATCTGGAGGTTCATACAGCCAGCTGCATCTCCTGGTACACCTTAGAGAGGAGAGAGATCTGGAGGTTCATACAGCCAGCTGCATCTCCTGGTACAACTTAGAGAGGAGAGAGATCTGGAGGTTCATACAGCCAGCTGCATCTCCTGGTACACCTTAGAGAGGAGAGAGATCTGGAGGTTCATACAGCCAGCTGCATCTCCTGGTACACCTTAGAGAGGAGAGAGATCTGGAGGTTCATACAGCCAGCTGCATCTCCTGGTACACCTTAGAGAGGAGAGAGATCTGGAGGTTCATACAGCCAGCTGCATCTCCTGGTACAACTTAGAGAGGAGAGAGATCTGGAGGTTCATACAGCCAGCTGCATCTCCTGGTACACCTTAGAGAGGAGAGAGATCTGGAGGTTCATACAGCCAGCTGCATCTCCTGGTACACCTTAGAGAGGAGAGAGATCTGGAGGTTCATACAGCCAGCTGCATCTCCTGGTACACCTTAGAGAGGAGAGAGATCTGGAGGTTCATACAGCCAGCTGCATCTCCTGGTACACCTTAGAGAGGAGAGAGATCTGGAGGTTCATACAGCCAGCTGCATCTCCTGGTACACCTTAGAGAGGAGAGAGATCTGGAGGTTCATACAGCCAGCTGCATCTCCTGGTACACCTTAGAGAGGAGAGAGATCTGGAGGTTCATACAGCCAGCTGCATCTCCTGGTACACCTTAGAGAGGAGAGAGATCTGGAGGTTCATACAGCCAGCTGCATCTCCTGGTACACCTTAGAGAGGAGAGAGATCTGGAGGTTCATACAGCCAGCTGCATCTCCTGGTACACCTTAGAGAGGAGAGAGATCTGGAGGTTCATACAGCCAGCTGCATCTCCTGGTACACCTTAGAGAGGAGAGAGATCTGGAGGTTCATACAGCCAGCTGCATCTCCTGGTACACCTTAGAGAGGAGAGAGATCTGGAGGTTCATACAGCCAGCTGCATCTCCTGGTACACCTTAGAGAGGAGAGAGATCTGGAGGTTCATACAGCCAGCTGCATCTCCTGGTACACCTTAGAGAGGAGAGAGATCTGGAGGTTCATACAGCCAGCTGCATCTCCTGGTACACCTTAGAGAGGAGAGAGATCTGGAGGTTCATACAGCCAGCTGCATCTCCTGGTACACCTTAGAGAGGAGAGAGATCTGGAGGTTCATACAGCCAGCTGCATCTCCTGGTACACCTTAGAGAGGAGAGAGATCTGGAGGTTCCTACAGCCAGCTGCATCTCCTGGTACAACTTAGAGAGGAGAGAGATCTGGAGGTTCCTACAGCCAGCTGCATCTCCTGGTACAACTTAGAGAGGAGAGAGGAGAGAGATCTGGAGGTTCCTACAGCCAGCTGCATCTCCTGGTACAACTTAGAGAGGAGAGAGGAGAGAGATCTGGAGGTTCCTACAGCCAGCTGCATCTCCTGGTACACCTTAGAGAGGAGAGAGATCTGGAGGTTCATACAGCCAGCTGCATCTCCTGGTACAACTTAGAGAGGAGAGAGATCTGGAGGTTCCTACAGCCAGCTGCATCTCCTGGTACAACTTAGAGAGGAGAGAGGAGAGAGATCTGGAGGTTCCTACAGCCAGCTGCATCTCCTGGTACAACTTAGAGAGGAGAGAGGAGAGAGATCTGGAGGTTCCTACAGCCAGCTGCATCTCCTGGTACAACTTAGAGAGGAGAGAGTAGATGAGGAGATGAGGACAGGACAGGAGTAGAAAGGAGTAAAGATTGGAGAGGAGAGGTTATCATATCACAGACAAACTACTCAACAACAACCTATAAACAAATGTCTCAAAAGCAGGAGGTGGACCCAGTGTGTTTACCAGTATCTGTATCTCGTCAGAGAGCTGCTGGTGGGAGGCTGACGTGTGATTGGCCAGCTGAACTGTCACTCTCAAACTGGTCCTGCCCGCTGCCCACGCCCTCACCAGTACAGAGAAACTATGGGCAGGAGAGACAGTCACCCCCGCCTACAACACACACACACACACACACACACACACACACACACACACACACACACACACACACACACACACACACACACACACACAGTCATATCCAAGTGGTTTGACACACATTAACCTACATATACAGGGACAAAGTGTAGCGTACCTGAGTGTGTCGTGTTTGTATCTCCAGTACTCCAAGCTTGCCCAGATTCCAGTGGAAGGAGAGACCAGACTCTACACTGCCCAGAGCAAAGGGGTTCTGACTACTGTCACTGCCCATCACATACACTGGCATCTAAACGCACGCACACACACTGGGGTTACTAAACCACATGCACATACGCACCCAAATACCGTACAAACATACACAGCAACAAACTACACTGCCTGCCACATACATTCATCATACAATGACAATATTTGAGAGAGAATACAAACATGATCTGTATGTTACCTCAGTGCCCACAGACAGTTTGACCAGAGGGGCCTGGATCCTGACCCCTGTCAGGTTAAACACCTCCACATCCACCTCATCCTGACACACACACAAAGACAACCAGATAATCAACAAGTGAAAAGTATGTGTGTGTGTGTGGGGGGGGGGTTGTGTGTGTACCTGTGCGAAGGTGAGCAGAGCTCCGGTGTCCTGAGTGACGGTCTGCAATGCCCCTCTGAGTTTGACCACGCCCACTGCCACTCCACGGACCAATCCTGTGTCGGTCACCGTGGCGATGCGGCTGTCACTCACAGAGAAGCCCACACTGGACTGGGGGTGGGGGCCACCCTCCCACTTCACCTGAGAGAGATGTGTGCGTGTGTAAGTGTATGATTGCGTGCAGACAGATGGAGTTATGACATTGACACAGTAGCTAGTAGTACCATGACTTCCATCAGCATCATATTCACTTTGTTGTGAATCTCTAAAAGCCTTTTGAATTGTCATGTGATCCAATGATGAATCAAACACTGTTCAAGACCAGAAACCTAGAGTCAGAGTTAACAGAAACCTAGAAACAGAGTTAACAGAAACCTAGAGTCAGAGTGAACAGAAACCTAGAAACAGAGTTAACATGAACCTAGAGTCAGAGTTAACAGAAACCTAGAAACAGAGTTAACATGAACCTACAGTCAGAGTTAACAGAAACCTAGAGTCAGAGTTAACATGAACCTACAGTCAGAGTAAACAGAAACCTAGAGTCAGAGTAAACATGAACCTACAGTCAGAGTTAACAGAAACCTAGAGTCAGAGTTTACTCTGACTGTAGGTTCATGTTAACAGAAACCTAGAGTCAGAGTAAACATGAACCTACAGTCAGAGTTAACAGAAACCTAGAGTCAGAGTTAACAGAAACCTAGAGTCAGAGTTAACATGAACCTACAGTCAGAGTAAACAGAAACCTAGAGTCATAGTTAACAGAAACCTAGAGTCAGAGTTAACAGAAACCTAGAGTCAGAGTTAAAGCTGCAATATGTAACTATTTGGGTGACCCGATCAAATTTTTAAATAAATGTGTGTTATATTCCCATTGAAAGCAAGTCTAAGATGGGGTAGATCTTTTCAATGTGCGCTAATTCTATGATTCCTATTCTTTTGTTTTTGCATCTTTTACCTACGGTTTTATACATAATTTTCAAACAGCTGAAAATAAAACATTTCAATTATGGAAAATGTATTTCACAGGGGTTTAGATGGTACAATGATTCTCTACACTATACTTGCTTGTTTTGGCACATCAACTGATATTAGGCAAACTATTAGAATTTTAGCAACTAGGAAATGTCAGTGATTTCTGCATTGTGTCAGCATGAACACAAACCCACCAGTGGCTCCTCCTGAACCATGATTTTAGAAACACTGATCATGTGTATTTGGTTACCTGTCGTACGCTGCCCAGTGTCAGTGCCAGACTTCGTGGCTGCAGGGTGAATCTGGGGTAGACCTGCATATGAAAACAATGTACAGTTCATCAGGACTGTGTAGACTGTATACTATAGTTTTATGGTGTGTTGTGACAGTACATCAGGACTGTATAGACTGTATACTATAGTTTTATGGTGTGTTGTGACAGTACATCAGAACTGTATATATACCGTTCTACGGCACAACTGGACTACGTCTCCTGCGTTTGACTCTGCCTTTTCCTCCTGCCTTACGGAACCGTGACAGAATCCCGCACCAAAATAAATATGGAGTCAGCAGGAGCGGAAGCACCGTCAGTGGCCGAACAGGTGTCACAGCACTCCAACCTCCTCCACCG
Source organism: Salmo trutta (assembly GCF_901001165.1). NCBI lineage: Eukaryota > Metazoa > Chordata > Actinopteri > Salmoniformes > Salmonidae > Salmo > Salmo trutta. Next base: position 1,458,591 of record NC_042993.1, on the reverse strand, counting down.
CCTGGGCTCGGCGATGGACCAAGTGCTGGCCAGATTGGAGAACTGGGAGAGAGGGGCTTCAATCACCAGACCAGCTCCGGTTCCTCAGCCGGCGCCTCTACAAACCCCACCTGAAGCGGGCGCGAGCGGCATCCGGATTACGCCACCCAGGGAGTTTGACGGGACAGCTACGGGATGTAAGGGGTTTTTACTACAGATTGAACTCTACCTGGCGACCGTTCGCCCCTCTCCCTCCAACGAAGAAAAGGTGAGCGCCCTCGTCTCTTGTCTTACGGGTAGAGCCCTGGAATGGGCCAACGCGGTTTGGGATGGCCCAGACTCGGCTCGGGGTGACTACCCGGAGTTCACCCGCCGCTTCCGGGCGGTATTCGATCATCCCCCGGAGGGCAGGGCGGCGGGTGAGCGATTGTTTCACTTAAGACAGGGGACGAGGAGCGCTCAGGACTTCGCTCTGGAGTTCAGGACTCTCGCCGCGGGGTCGGGGTGGAATGAGCGGGCCCTGATGGATTCTTATCGCTGCAGTCTCCGAGAGGATGTCCGCCGGGAGCTGGCCTGCAGGGACCACGCCATCACACTGGACCAGCTGGTGGATTTATCCATCAGACTGGACAACCTGCTGGCTGCCCGGGGACGTTCCAGTCGGGGCCTGTTCGTTCCACCTCCCAGCCCTCCTGCTCCACAGCCCATGGAGATAGGAGGAGCTGCATCAAGGAGGACCGTGGGGAGGGGCCTCTCCTGCACCCACTGCGGGCGCAGAGGACACACTGCGGACCGGTGCTGGAGAGATCCCCCCGGGAGTTCGGATGGCAGGCAGAGCACTTCATCGACCCCCCAGGTGAGTCAGCACCAGCCACACCCAGAGCCCCCTGTCGACCATCTGTACATTTCAGTTTGTTTTCCTGATTTTTCCCCTCACTTCCAGTATAAGGCACTAGTCGATTCAGGTGCAGCTGGGAGTTTTATGGGCCGTGGGGTCGCTAAAAGGTTAGGGATTCCCCTGGTTCAGCTGGACCACCCCTTCCCTGTGCACGCCTTAGACAGTCGACCACTAGGGTCCAGCCAAGTGGGGGAGGCTACTGTACCACTGGTTATGGCGACGTGGGGGGGTCATGTGGAACATATCAGCCTCTTCCTTTGACTCCCCGGCGTTTCCAGTGGTACTGGGTATCCCCTGGATAGCCACTCACAACCCTCAGATTTCATGGGGACAGAGGGCTCTTAAGGGGTGGTCGAGGGAGTGCTCAGGTAGATGTATAGGAGTTTCCATCGGTGCAACCACGGTGGAGAGTCTAGACCAAGTCTCTACTGTGCACATTCCCCCTGAATATGCCGATTTGGCTATCGCCTTCAGTAAGACGAAGGCGACCCAATTACCACCCCATCGACAGGGGGATTGTGCGATAAACCTCCAGGCTGACGCGGTCCTTCCTAAAAGCCACGTGTATCCTCTGTCTCAGGAGGAGACAGTGGCTATGGAAGCATATGTCGCTGAGTCCTTGAGACAGGGATACATTCGGCCATCTAAATCCCCTGTCTCCTCAAGCTTATTTTTTGTGAAGAAGAAGGAGGTCTGCGCCCGTGCATTGACTATAGAGGTCTAAATTCGATCACAGTGGGGTTCAGTTACCCGCTACCTCTCATTGCTACGGCGGTGGAGTCATTTCACGGGGCGTGCTTCTTCACCAAACTAGATCTCAGGAGCGCGTATAACCTGGTGCGTATCCGAGGGGGAGACGAGTGGAAAACCGCATTTAGTACCACATCTGGCCATTATGAGTACCTCGTCATGCCGTATGGGTTGAAAAATGCTCCTGCTGTCTTCCAATCCTTTGTGGACGAGGTTCTCAGAGACATGCTCGGACAGGGTGTGGTGGTGTACATCGATGACATTCTGATCTACTCCGCCACACGCGCCGCGCATGTGGCTCTGGTGCGCAAAGTGCTTGGGCGGCTGCTGGAGCACAACCTATACGTCAAGGCTGAGAAATGTGAGTTCTCCAAACGAGCCGTCTCTTTCCTAGGATATCGCATTTCCACCACAGGGGTGGTGATGGAATGTGATCGCGTTACGGCCGTGCGTAATTGGCCGACCCCTACCACGGTGAAGGAGGTGCAGCGGTTCTTGGGGTTCGCCAATTATTACCGGAGGTTTATCCGGGGTTTTGGTCAGGTGGCAGCTTCCATTACCTCACTGATGAAGGGGGGTCCGGTGCGACTGCGTTGGTTGGCAGAGGCGGACAGAGCCTTCCGTCGTCTGAAGGTTCTGTTTACCGACGCTCCGGTGCTGGCGCATCCGGATCCCTCTTTGCCATTCATAGTAGAGGTGGACGCGTTCGAGGCTGGGGTCGGAGCAGTGCTGTCGCAGCGCTCGGGAGCTCCTCCGAAGCTCCGTCCCTGTGCATTCTTTTCTAAGAAGCTGAGTCCGGCGGAGCGCAACTATGACGTGGGGGACAGGGAGTTGTTGGCCGTGGTCAAAGCTTTGACAGTGTGGAGACATTGGCTTGAGGGGGCACGCCACCCTTTTCTCATCTGGACCGACCACCGTAACCTGGAGTACATCCGAGCAGCGAGGAGACTTAATCCTCGTCAGGCCAGGTGGGCCATGTTCTTTATGAGGTTCCAATTCACCCTTTCCTACATTCCGGGGTCTCGGAACCGGAAGGCCGACGCACTGTCGCGTCTCTACGACTCCGAGGAGCGGACCATCGATCCGACTCCCATACTCCCGGCGTCCTATCTAGTGGCACCGGTGGTATGGGAGGTGGATGCGGACATCGAGCGGGCGGTTCAGGCGGAACCCACTCCCCCTCAATGTCCCGCGGGTCTGAAGTTCGTTCCGCTTGGTGTTCGCGATCGCCTGATCCGATGGGCTCACACTCTACCCTCCTCGGGTCATCCTGGAGTGGAACGGACAGTGCGAGGCCTGAAAGGAAAGTACTGGTGGCCCACCTTGGCTGAGGATGTAAGACACTATGTCTCTTCCTGTTCGGTGTGCGCCCAGTGCAAGGCTCCTAGGCACCTGCCTCGGGGGAAATTACAGCCCCTCCCCGTTCCACAACGACCTTGGTCTCACCTCTCGGTGGATTTCCTTACGGATCTCCCGCCATCTCAGGGGAACACTACCATCCTGGTTGTTGTGGATCGGTTCTCGAAGTCCTGCCGTCTGCTCCCATTACCCGGTCTTCCTACGGCCCTACAGACCGCGGAGGCCCTATTCACCCATGTCTTCCGGCACTACAGGGTGCCCGAGGACATCGTATCTGATCGGGGTCCCCAGTTTACTTCCAGGGTGTGGAGGTCGTTTATGGAGAGGCTGGGGGTCTCGGTCAGCCTGACCTCGGGTTTTCACCCCGAGAGTAATGGGCAGGTTGAGCGCATTAACCAGGATGTGGGCAGGTTCCTGCGGTCGTATTGCCAGGACCGGCCAGGGGAGTGGGCGAGGTTCGTGCCATGGGCCGATGGCCCAGAACTCTCAGCGCCACTCCTCTACTAACCTGTCACCTTTCCAGGTAGTGTTAGGTTATCAGCCGGTCCTGGTGCCCTGGCAGCAGAGCCAGACGGAGGCTCCTGCGGTGGAGGAATGGGTACAGCGCTCTCAAGAGACCTGGAATGCTGTCCAGGAATGCCTGAGGCGAGCGATAGGTCGACAGAAAGAGAGCGCTGACCGCCACCGCAGTGAGGCTCCCGTTTATAATCCGGGGGGACAGAGTCTGGCTCTCGACCCGGAACCTGCCCCTCCGCCTGCCCTGCCGGAAGCTGGGTCCGCGATTTGTGGGGCCGTTCAAAGTCCTGAGGAGAATAAACGAGGTGTGTTATAGGTTGCAACTCCCATCATACTACCGTATTAACCCCTCGTTTCATGTGTCTCTCCTCAGGCCGGTGGTAGCTGGTCCGCTGCAGGACGCTGAGGTGCGGGAGGTCCCTCCGCCCCCCCTGGACATCGGGGGGGCCCCGGCGTACACAGTCCGGGCCATCCTGGACTCCCGGCGTCGGGTAGGGGGCCTGCAGTACCTCGTACGGTCCGGAGGAGAGGTGCTGGGTTCCGGTGAGGGACATTTTGGATCCCACTATGCTCCAGGAGTTCCATCGTCTCCATCCGGACCGGCCGGCGCCTCGCCCTCCGGGCCGTCCCCGAGGCCGGTGTCGGCGCGCTGCGGGAGCCGCGCGTCAGGGGAGGGGTACTGTCACAGTATCCACAGAAAATGGTGCCCCTCCTCGGCCGGGCGGCGCTCGGCGGTCGTCGTCACCGGTCTACTAGCTGCCACCGATCTATGTTCTGTGTTCGTTGTGTTTTGTCTGTTTAAGTCCGCACCTGTTTCCGTTTCTGTAATTAGTGGGGGGGTATTTAGTTTGTTCCTTGTGGTTTGTCTTTTGTGCGGGATTGTTTATTCGTCAGCGGGCAGGTCTGTGAACGTTTGTGTTTTTTGCACATTTTTCCCCAGCGGCTTCTCGCTAGAGGAATGGTATATTTGCCGGGCTGCACCCCGTACGTATCTTTGTTTTCTCGGGGTTAACTGTGTTCCCGGGTGGTCTCTGGGCACACCCTATGCCCTTGGGTTACGCCGAGTGGGTTTTTCCCGGTGAAATAAATATACCGTTCTACGGCACAACTGGACTACGTCTCCTGCGTTTGACTCTGCCTTTTCCTCCTGCCTTACGGAACCGTGACATGTATAGACTGTATACTATAGTTTTATGGTGTGTTGTGACAGTACATCAGAACTGTATACTATAGTTTTATGGTGTGTTGTGACAGTACATCAGAACTGTATAGACTGTATACTATAGTTTTATGGTGTGTTGTGACAGTACATCAGAACTGTATACTATAGTTTTATGGTGTGTTGTGACGGTACATCAGAACTGTATACTATAGTTTTATGGTGTGTTGTGACAGTATATCAGAACTGTATACTATAGTTTTATGGTGTGTTGTGACAGTACATCAGAACTGTATACTATAGTTTTATGGTGTGTTGTGACAGTACATCAGAACTGTATAGACTGTATACTATAGTTTTATGGTGTGTTGTGACAGTACATCAGAACTGTATAGACTGTATACTATAGTTTTATGGTGTGTTGTGACAGTACATCAGAACTGTATATTATAGTTTTATGGTGTGTTGTGACAGTACATCAGAACTGTATACTATAGTTTTATGGTGTGTTGTGACAGTACATCAGAACTGTATAGACTGTATACTATAGTTTTATGGTGTGTTGTGATAGTACATCAGAACTGTATAGACTGTATACTATAGTTTTATGGTGTGTTGTGACAGTACATCAGAACTGTATACTATAGTTTTATAGTGTGTTGTGACGGTACATCAGAACTGTATACTATAGTTTTATGGTGTGTTGTGACAGTACATCAGAACTGTATAGTATAGTTTTATGGTGTGTTGTGACAGTACATCAGAACTGTATACTATAGTTTTATGGTGTGTTGTGACAGTACATCAGAACTGTATACTATAGTTTTATGGTGTGTTGTGACAGTACATCAGAACTGTATACTATAGTTTTATGGTGTGTTGTGACAGTACATCAGAACTGTATAGACTGTATACTATAGTTTTATGGTTTGTTGTGACAGTACATCAGAACTGTATACTATAGTTTTATGGTGTGTTGTGACAGTACATCAGAACTGTATAGACTGTATACTATAGTTTTATGGTGTGTTGTGACGGTACATCAGAACTGTATACTATAGTTTTATGGTGTGTTGTGACAGTACATCAGAACTGTATACTATAGTTTTATGGTGTGTTGTGACGGTACATCAGAACTGTATACTATAGCTTTATGGTGTGTTGTGACAGTACATCAGGACTGTATAGACTGTATACTATAGTTTTATGGTGTGTTGTGACAGTACATCAGGACTGTATAGACTGTATACTATAGTTTTATGGTGTGTTGTGACGGTACATCAGGACTGTATACTATAGTTTTATGGTGTGTTGTGACGGTACATCAGAACTGTATACTATAGTTTTATGGTGTGTTGTGACAGTACATCAGAACTGTATACTTTGGTTTTATGGTGTGTTGTGACAGTACATCAGAACTGTATACTATAGTTTTATGGTGTGTTGTGACAGTATATCAGGACTGTATAGACTGTATACTATAGTTTTATGGTGTGTTGTGACAGTACATCAGAACTGTATAGACTGTATACTATAGTTTTATGGTGTGTTGTGACGGTACATCAGGACTGTATACTATAGTTTTATGGTGTGTTGTGACAGTACATCAGAACTGTATACTATAGTTTTATGGTGTGTTGTGACAGTACATCAGAACTGTATACTATAGTTTTATGGTGTGTTGTGACGGTACATCAGAACTGTACACTATAGTTTTATGGTGTGTTGTGACAGTACATCAGAACTGTATACTATAGTTTTATGGTGTGTTGTGACGGTACATCAGAACTGTATACTATAGTTTTATGGTGTGTTGTGACGGTACATCAGAACTGTATACTATAGTTTTATGGTGTGTTGTGACAGTACATCAGGACTGTATAGACTGTATACTATAGTTTTATGGTGTGTTGTGACAGTACATCAGAACTGTATAGACTGTATACTATAGTTTTATGGTGTATTGTGACAGTACATCAGAACTGTATACATACTGTATAATTAAGCAATATGGCCCAAGGGGGTGTGGTATATGGCCAATATACCACGGCTAAGGGATGTTCTTAGGCACGACTTATCGCGGAGTGCCTGGTCACAGCCCTTAGCCGTGGTATATTGGCCATATACCACAAACCCCCAAGGTGCTTTATTGCTATTATAAACCTGTTACCAACGTAATTAGAGCAGCAAAAATACATGTTTTGTCCTACCCGCGGTATACACGGTTTATAATATAGTTTTATGGTGTGTTGTGTGCATTGCTCTGCTCTGCTGGGGTTATGATTGGTTGTCTACCTGTAGCTGTTTGTGAGAGGAGGTCCGGACACTCCCACTACTGTCCACTGCAGACAGGTGAAGACTGACCACTCCCACTGTCTGACCTGACACACGGTAACCTACAGAGACGCTGTCCAACGGCCCTGCAGGACTACTCACACACACGTTTATGTACCAGGATGACAAAATATTTCACATCTCTATCCAGTGAAATGTTTCTTAGGAATGTGGACATAACAGACAGAATGTACACACACACACACGGGTACTCACTCCACAGTGAGGATGGGTGAGGAGGGGGTCAGTTTGAGGTGCATCAGAGGAAGGTTACGATGTAGGAAGGGTTGTCTGTTAGAGTCTAGAACACGCACACGAACCAGAGCACTGTGGTCCACCTCCACCTGACACACACACACACGCACGCAGACACACACACACACACACACACACACACACACACACACACACACACACACACACACACGCAGACACGCAGACACACACGCAGACACACACACGCACGCAGACACACACACACACGCACGCACACACACACACACACGTACCAAATGTGGTGTTTTATAATCCAGCATGGTTGTAAAGAGCAACTCTCCTTCATCCAACAGAATGAGAGGACACTCACAATGTCAACAAAGTCTATCTGGAAGTCAGTGATGTCAGAGATGGAGATGGAGGTCACGGCGGGGTCAGCAGAGGTCAAACACAGGTCATAGGCCAGGATGGAGGAGAGGCCAGGCCGCAGGGGAGACACCTAAGAGACAACACAAGCCTGACTTAGCAGCACTCTGTGGACCGTAGTCAGAACTCCTTGGCTATGGGCAGTGTATGTGTGTTAATGGTGTGTGTGTGTGTGTGTGTGTGTGTGTGTGTGTGTGTGTGTGTGTGTGTGTGTGTGTGTGTGTGTTAATGGTGAGTTCGTGTGTGTCACCTGTACAACATTGCTGTTCTCCAGGTAAGTGATGTTGGCCAGCTCTCTGTCCTGAAGACGAACCAAGAAGTGTCCTGAACCCTGAACCAATGTCAGGTTCTCCTAGAGAGAGACAGAGAGAAAGAGAGAGATATCAAAGAGAGATATATGAGAGAGAGAGATATGAGAAAGAGAGGTATGAGAGAGAGAGATATGAGAAAGAGAGATATGAAAGACAGAAAGACAGCCAGAGAGAGAGATATGAGAGAGATGAGAGAGAGAGAGAGAGAGATATCAGAGAGAGATATATGAGAGAGAGAGATATGAGAAAGAGAGATATGAGAGAGAGAGATATGAGAGAGCGAGATATGAGAAAGAGAGATATGAAAGACAGAAAGACAGCCAGAGAAGAGAGAGAGAAGAGAGAGAAAGATATAAGAGAGAGACAAGAGAGAGAGAGAGAGAGAGAGAGAGAGAAGAGAGAGAAGAGAGAGAGATAAGAGAGAGAGAGAGAAGAGAGAGAGACAGAGAGAGATAAGAGAGAGAGAGAAGAGAGACAGAGAGAGATAAGAGAAAGAGAGAGACAGAGAGAGATAAGAGAGAGAGAGAGACAGAGAGAGAGAGAGAGAGAGAGAAGAGAGAAAGAGAGAAGAGAGAGAAGAGAGAGGAGAAAGTCATGCATTAAATCGGCTAGGAGGTTATTCACAGTGGTATTGGCAATGTGTCAGAGTAGTTATAAAGGCTTTATAACACTCACAGTGCTGTCAGGGTGGTTATAGAGGGTTATAGCACGTTTGTCCCACAGCACGTCCTCCACCAGTCTCAGATGCACAGACGCAGTCAGCGGTGTGGCCCATGAGTCCTACAATACAACACACACAGACAGTTATAATATACACGCGCGCGCGCACACACACACACACACACACACACACACACACACACACACACACACACACACACACACACACACACACACACACACACACACACACACCTGTGCAGGTGTGAGGGCCACAGTGATGGTGACTGTCCCTGTTAGATCGTGGGCGCGGAGCACTTGACGACCTGCAACACAGAGACAACCAATCAGAACTCTGCACGTACACACACCGCCTATCAGCATCCACTTCTGAAAATGTTAGGGGCCTGACAACACGGCCTCTCATTGTGATTCTATTGAAATCCCCTCAACACAATCCCCGATAACTGGTACTTGTGTGGTAACGAGCATCCCTTTAACAAACCATTTAATCAACAACCATAAAACATACTAAACACCACACACACAATCTCTATTGTGCCTGGATCTCCACTAGGCTGTAATGAAAACGAGTAATGAAAACCCTGACCGTGCAGTTTGCTGTGGCCGCTGGGTGTGTGTGTGTCTGCCAGGCCCATGTGTGTGTGTGAGGGCAGGGACAGCAGGGAGTAGTTAGAGGTCAGCCAGTTCACAGAGCACGAGCTGAAGTTGTCAAACTGCACCCCCCGGTGGTCAAACACTGCTAACTGCAGCACAGCATCCCTGCTACTGGACACAGACAACTGGAGAGAGGGAGGGAGGGAGGATGGGAGGAAGGTGGGGATAAGAGGAGACACAGGATGACGTTAAGGGGACGAGGTTTCCTATAATATGACTGGCCCAAACAAATTCCATTTAGGTCCTAAAAGTAAACATAGACACAATGCAAACATGTACAGAGTGATGGGTAAAGTGTTGTTAGATAAGGAGAGATGCAGACGGAGAGTGGGAGAGATGCAGACGGAGGGTGGGACAGAGGCAGATGGAGAGTGGGAGAGAGGCAGACAGAGAGTGGGAGAGAGGCAGACGGAGAGTGGGAGAGAGGCAGACGGAGCGTGGGAGAGAGGCAGACGGAGCGTGGGAGAGAGACAGACGGAACGTGGGAGAGAGGCAGACGGAGCGTGGGAGGGAGGCAGACGGAGAGTGGGAGAGAGGCAGACGGAGCGTGGGAGAGAGGCAGACGGAGCGTGGGAGAGAGGCAGACGGAGCGTGGGAGAGAGGCAGACGGAGCGTGGGAGAGGGAGACACACCATATGAGTGGGGCAGACGGAATGAGGGAGACACACCATATGAGAGGGGCAGACAGAGCGTGGGAGAGGGAGACACACCATATGAGAGAGGCAGACAGAGCGTGGGAGAGGGAGACACACCATATGAGAGGGGCAGACGGAGCGTGGGAGAGGGAGACACACCATATGAGAGAGGCAGACAGAGCGTGGGAGAGAGGCAGACGGAGAGTGGGAGAGAGGCAGACGGAGCGTGGGAGGGGGAGACACACCATATGAGAGAGGCAGACAGAGCGTGGGAGAGGGAGACACACCATATGAGAGAGGCAGACAGAGCGTGGGAGAGGGAGACACACCATATGAGAGGGGCAGACCGAGCGTGGGAGAGGGAGACACACCATATGAGAGAGGCAGACAGAGCGTGGGAGAGAGGCAGACGGAGAGTGGGAGAGAGGCAGACGGAGCGTGGGAGGGAGGCAGACGGAGCGTGGGAGAGAGGCAGACGGAGCGTGGGAGAGAGGCAGACGGAGCGTGGGAGAGAGGCAGACGGAGCGTGGGAGAGAGGCAGACGGAGCGTGGGAGAGAGGCAGACGGAGCGTGGGAGAGAGGCAGACGGAGCGTGGGAGAGAGGCAGACGCGTGGAGAGAGGCAGACGGAGCGTGGGAGAGAGACAGACGGAGCGTGGGAGAGAGGCAGACGGAGCGTGGGAGAGAGGCAGACGGAGCGTGGGAGAGAGGCAGAAGGAGCGTGGGAGAGAGGCAGAAGGAGCGTGGGAGAGAGGCAGACGGAGCGTGGGAGAGAGGCAGACGGAGCGTGGGAGAGAGGCAGACGGAGCGTGGGAGAGAGGCAGACGGAGCGTGGGAGAGAGGCAGACGGAGCGTGGGAGAGAGGCAGACGGAGCGTGGGAGAGAGGCAGATGGAGCGTGGGAGAGAGGCAGACGGAGCGTGGGAGAGAGGTAGACGGAGAGTGGGAGAGGCAGACGGAGCGAGGGAGAGAGGCAGACGGAGCGTGGGAGAGGCAGACGGAGCGAGGGAGAGAGGCAGACGGAGCGTGGAAGAGGGGCAGACGGAGCGTGGGAGAGAGGCAGACGGAGCGTGGGAGAGGGGCAGACGGAGCGTGGGAGAGGGGCAGACGGAGCGTGAGAGAGGGGCAGACGGAGCGTGGGAGAGGGAGACACACCATATGAGTGGGGCAGACGGAGTGAGGGAGACACACCATATGAGAGGGGCAGACGGAGCGTGGGAGAGGGAGACACACCATATGAGAGGGGCAGACGGAGCGTGGGAGAGGGAGACACACCATATGAGAGGGGCAGACAGAGCGTGGGAGAGGGAGACACACCATATGAGATAGGCAGACAGAGCGTGGGAGAGGGAGACACACCATATGAGAGGGGCAGACGGAGCGTGGGAGAGGGAGACACACCATATGAGAGAGGCAGACAGAGCGTGGGAGAGAGGCAGACGGAGAGTGGGAGAGAGGCAGACGGAGCGTGGGAGAGAGGCAGACGGAGCGTGGGAGAGAGGCAGACGGAGCGTGGGAGAGAGGCAGACGGAGCGTGGGAGAGAGGCAGACGGAGCGTGGGAGAGAGGCAGATGGAGCGTGCGAGAGGGGCAGATGGAGCGTGGGAGAGAGGCAGACGGAGCGTGGGAGAGGGAGACACACCATATGAGTGGGGCAGACGGAGTGTGGGAGAGGGAGACACACCATATGAGAGAGGCAGACAGAGCGTGGGAGAGAGGCAGACGGAGAGTGGGAGAGAGGCAGACGGAGCGTGGGAGAGAGGCAGACGGAGCGTGGGAGAGAGGCAGACGGAGCGTGGGAGAGAGGCAGACGGAGCGTGGGAGAGAGGCAGACGGAGCGTGGGAGAGAGGCAGATGGAGCGTGCGAGAGGGGCAGATGGAGCGTGGGAGAGAGGCAGACGGAGCGTGGGAGAGGGAGACACACCATATGAGTGGGGCAGACGGAGTGTGGGAGAGGGAGACACACCATATGAGAGAGGCAGACAGAGCGTGGGAGAGGGAGACACACCATATGAGAGAGGCAGACAGAGTGTGGGAGAGGGAGACACACCATATGAGAGAGGCAGACAGAGCGTGGGAGAGGGAGACACACCATATGAGAGAGGCAGACAGAGCGTGGGAGAGGGAGACACACCATATGAGAGAGGCAGACAGAGTGTGGGAGAGGGAGACACACCATATGAGAGAGGCAGACGGATCGAGGGAGAGAGGCAGACGGAGCGTGGAAGAGGGGCAGACGGAGTGTGGGAGAGGGAGACACACCATATGAGAGAGGCAGACAGAGCGTGGGAGAGGGAGACACACCATATGAGAGGGGCAGACGGAGTGTGGGAGAGGGAGACACACCATATGAGAGAGGCAGACGGATCGAGGGAGAGAGGCAGACGGAGCGTGGAAGAGGGGCAGACGGAGTGTGGGAGAGGGAGACACACCATATGAGAGAGGCAGACAGAGCGTGGGAGAGGGAGACACACCATATGAGAGGGGCAGACGGAGTGCGGGAGAGGGAGACACACCATATGAGAGAGGCAGACAGAGCGTGGGAGAGGGAGACACACCATATGAGAGGGGCAGACGGAGTGTGGGAGAGGGAGACACACCATATGAGAGGGGCAGACGGAGTGTGGGAGAGGGAGACACACCATATGCTGGAAGAGTGTTTTGGTCTGAGCTACTTGGTGAAACATCTCTTTGGGTCATTAAGATAAGCAAAGAGAGTGCTGTGTGCTGTGTGTGTGCGTGTGTGCTGGCTGATTGGTCGTTCCCATCCCAACAGGAAGTAGAAACATTGCAGTAGAAGTGTGTTTATTAGTTTGCTCAGTGGAGAGAGGGCACTGTGAACTGAGAACACTACCGCAATATGGCGACTAGCCTGAGTGGTTGCCAGTCTTTTAGGTTTCAACAAAAATTAGCTTTGCCTCTACAAGCAGGCACTTAAACCACAAGGATAAACAGAAAGGATATCGTACTCTAGTTCTATTTCAATCAAAATCAGTCACACATTCTCATCTACAATTTTCACAGGCTATCTGTGTGAAAGAGGACCTGATTGCAGTCAACAGGTTTTCTCTCTCCGTGTGTGTGTGTGTGTGTGCATATGCTCCTCTGTCCTTTTCCTTGGTGAAAAATCCCCCTTTCACACAAACGTTGTTGTGAAGACAGATACAGGAGTTGCTATGGAGACCACCATCACTTTTCTCAGGCACATTGCAAGTAATTGGAGTGAGAAGTAGGAAGGATGGAGGAAGGGAGAGAGAGAGCGAGGGATGTGTCTGTGTGTGATAGAGGGAAACAGAGATAAACGAGGAGAGGTTAATGAGGGCAGGGAAAGAAAAAAACAAAAGGAAATATGAAAAAGTGAGAGAGAGAGAGAGAGAGCGAGAGACAGAGAGAGACAGAGAGACAGAGAGAAAGAGAGAGAGGTGGGGAAAAGGGGAGGTAGAGAGACAATGAGCGATAGAAAAACTCACCAGGCTGGCAGGATAGTGGGGCTCAGGGCACGGGTGGGACAGGGAGGATGGAGGGATGGAGGGAGGAGAGGAGGGGAGGAGGGAGAGAGAGAGAGAACCCGGGGCACTGCAGTCTACTCTCACTCTGCTCCGCTCTACTGAGGGATCCTGGTTCAGAGGACCTGGGGAGTTCCCACTGCTGAACACCAGCCACTACACACACACAAAGACACACACAGTCGATTCAGAGAGGCAAATACTTCATAAGACTATAGATTTAAATGGAATATTGTCTTATATTTTTATCTGAGAAATTGGTGTCAGCTTCAATAAGACTGTTTTACTGTCAGTCAATAAACTCTATAAAGTCCATGTATTGTCCATTAGCGTAATTTCCGGACTATAAGCCGCAACTTTTTTCCCAGGCTTTGAACGTCGCGGCTTAAACAATGAACAACGTCGCGGCTTAAACAATGACGCGGCTAATATATGGATTTTTCCCGCTTATCATTTTTTTCTAAAAAAAAACATTCTGTGACGTGCTCAGTTTTTTGGCGGCATGAAGCTTTCATTAGACCAATGAAATTGCCGAACGGGTTAAGGTCAAACAACTTTTTTGTTTACTGTTAGATTAAATCGAGCGCTCTCAAACTTCCCATCATTCTGATTACGGGAGTCATTTTGTCACCCTGATTCCTGGGGGCACAACAAAGTATTTGCAGCCACTCGACATCAGTGTAAATCGTGCATTTAAGGTGGCGCTCCGTGTTCAGCGGGAGGCTTGGATGACAAGCGGGGAGAAATCCTTCACTAAAACGTGCCGCATGCGAAGAGCAACTTATGGTCAAGTCTGCCAGTAGGTCCTGACAGCGTGGAGCATTGTCAAAAAATCCACTATCATCAACGGGTTTGGAAAGGCTGGACTGCTGCGTGTTGAAGAGGGCTCAGCGGGGGATTTGCCTCCGGATGAAAGTGACGAGAGCAACAATGAAAACGATCCAATATCGGATGAAGCAATTCTGAGGCTATTCAACTCCGACACCGAAGGAGATGGTTTCAGTGCACAGGAGGAGGAAGATGGTAGGCTACTGTTTACTGCTCATTTAAAAAAAAAATTGTTACAAGCCATGTTTCGTTAAAGCCTATTTATTTTTGTTACAAGCCGTGTTTCGTTAAAGCCTATTTATTTTTGTTACAAGCCGTGCTTCGTTAAAGCGTATTTATTTTTGTTACAAGCTGTGTTTCGTTAAAGCCTGTGTAAAGTTCATTTGTTTCAATGTACCGGTAGGCACCTGCGGCTTATAGACATGTGCGGCTTATTATGTTCAAAATATTATTTATTTTTAAATTCAGTGGGTGCGGCTTATATTCAGGTGCGCTAAATAGTCCGGAAGTTACGGTAGCTAAAGAAATCATACTAAAACATGTTCCTCCCTCCCTTTATCTGAAAACACACAC